>NC_087251.1:14960000-15260000 GCF_037042905.1 Lytechinus pictus
AGTCTGTAAAACCAGGCTTAATTGTCAGTATATCATCGAGGATCTAGATCTGGTACAGTTACATAAACTGAACTTTGTGAAATCTTGAAATCTACGCTGAAAAATGTTTAGACTGAACTTCCCCAACACAGATAAGCGCATGTGGGACTGTGTATAATTATTGCTTTGAGCGTCGGGCCCGACGCTCTACCCGAATCCTGTGCTTATTTGCTGATTTCTCAGCAATTACACAATTTCTTCCAGAATCCTTTGGCACATGCGTTTTATCTATACAAACAGACACTTTGGTGGTCATTTCATTGGATTCTGTACGAACTCATTTTGATATCGTTACCAAAACTAGCATTTACCTTTAAATGGAGCTACGAGTGCTCACTTGATCGAGCAGTTTCAAAACTAAATTGATGAAGTAAGAGAACAAGTCTTAATACAAAATCCTTTGGAACATATGGCTGTCATTTCTATGGCTACTTGATTATAATTTTGTTTAATTTTGTCCATCAGTTTTCTGAGTTAGAAACCTGAGGATTAAAAGAGAATAACCACTCAGCAGGATTCCTGATTAAAGCCATAATGAAAAATGGCTCAGACTTTTATAAATGGACCTAGGTACCTTGAAAAAGTTGTCTGTTGTCTTTTTCCCATGCAGGATTTCACAGCTACTTTCTTGCTTTTAGTCTATGCAAAGCGTTTAATGATAAAAAAGGTTAAGACGTTAAGTAGTGAAAATATGCCCAGACTTTTGTCATGATACAAAGTCAAGTATTTTAGAATCCAATGTCAGTTAAAGTCTGAACCATCATGTCAAACATTGTGTCTACTGTAACTTTTGTTGTCACCTAGGGTCTGAGTATGGATGAGGAGCAGGCAGCAAGAAGTGGTCTTGGTTCATTAGTGGCAAAGGCATTACATCTCACGAGAAAACTCAGGGACATTGGCATTGACAAGGAAGAATATGCATTGCTAAAATGTATCATACTTTGTAATGTTGGTAAGTGAAATTAACTGATCTGTATTGTTCGAGTGTAGGAAGAGCTTGAGAGACAATTTGGTACCACTTTCTGTGATACAACATTAAGAGAATACCATACATGGGAGATAGCTTTTGTCAATATAGAGTAACTTTGGTCATCTCTTTATTTTTGCTTCTAAGTTCTCTTTGGAGGTGGTTGTTTACTTGAAGAAAAAAAAGATTACATAACAGCTTTACATTGTTAGACAGTCTCATAAAATTACTGAAACAGTTGTAACACTTGATGGTTTTACCCATCTTGCCTGTTGAACCACTAATAACACCACACATTCCATCTTCTGGTCATTATTGTTTCTCATAGGAGCAAAGTTATTCAATTCAATTATTAAAGATACCTGTCCATAACATTACTTGGTTTGTTAAACAAAGAGTTCAGAGAGACTTGAATCATACTTGTACACCATCTTGCATTTGGCATGCAATGTGTAATCCATTGATGACAATTCAAAAGCGTGAGTTCCCCAAGCATGATCCAACCAGTGTGATGATATGCTGCACAATTCTGTGAATTCAAGTGTGACTTTAATTCACACTTGATTTTTTGTGAATCAACTCTCAGATATCGATAAGTTTTCTTTCAGAGTGATTAACACAATTACTGTATATCCAGATGGAGCCCTTTTTCTTAATCACTTATAATTGTTGTTTGCAGAGTTATCAAGAGTGGAGGAGAACACCCATCTGGGGGAACTTCAGAACAATCTGTATGATGCCTTGCATCATCACATCATGAAGGACTACCCTGGAGACAGCCGCAGGGTCTGTCATCTCCTCTCCACCCTCCCGACGCTTCGCCAGCTCTCCTCCGAATCGGTGGACCATGTCTCACGTAATTCAGCGGAGAAGAGCATCCCCATTCAGCAGCTTTTCAGAGAGATGCTGGAATCAAAGTGTGATTAAAAGACTAAGGGGATTTGAATTGCTTCAAAAGCCAAGCTCAAAAAGTATGATCCAAAGAATCGTACAGCTCAAACTCTGTAGAGCTGTAGCAGTGGACTTGCCACATAGTGAAACTAATATGTCTAGGACATCATTTTGTGATTCAAACATTATTGAGCAAGTGCAGTGGTAACACACTTTAGGATAAGTTACTGATGGGCGAACGGACTCTTGATTGCGATTTTTATACATGATAACAGCATGAAATTGCTTTTGCAGCAAATCAAACAATGTGCAAAGTCGGTTCAAGTTCGGCGTAGATATCGCTTCAAGAACAAGAGTGTGATTTTTATAAAGCAGTGGCAATATGATTGCTTATCAAGATGGTAGTCCACCATGAAACTACAGAGTCCTATAAATGATGACACTTTGGTGGTGGACAGAAGAAACGCAAGGTTGTTTATCAGCAGAGCAGAAACTGTGGCAGGAGTCTTGTTGAGTGATGTCCATAAGAGGCTATCTGAAAGAAAGCTACAGAGGAAGTCATTTGTGCATAGACAGTCATTGAAAGATTACTACAACTATATGGCATGGTTATGAGTGGGATCAGTTTAAATGACAGCCTAATTCAGGTTCTTGCCAAATTTAGGACCTGGCCTACCATTTTTGGCTTCCCTCCAGACCACTGCAATGTAAGTGTATAGGAGATGCCAAGTTCTGTTCCCTTTGCAAGTCTGAGAGAATAGATATATTTTCTTTTGCGTGTTGGTGACAAAGAATTACCATTATTATTATTCGTAGTATTATTAGTGTTATTTTTATTCTTAAAAATGACAATGTATATTCAGAATTATAGTTATCAGTGCAAATGCAGTATGTGAATGTGTGTGATGGTTGAGGGGGAACTAATGACTGTTTCTGAAGGGAATGGTTTTCAGAATAAGGAAACTCGACTGGGCAACAAGAGTTCTAGTTTAAGAATGTCATATTTTCAACATTTACTTGTACACATAGCTGATTATTGAACATGGGTAGAAATATAAGTCAAATTATACTATAACACTAGGATATGTTACTGCCATAGTAGGTTTTTTTTCCAGGTTCAGTAGTGGGGGAGGGGGTGAATTAAAGCAATAGGGTGTCCCGAGTAGACATTTTCCTTTTTTGAGCATTATTGCTCCCTGTTTGTGTGAAATAAAAGATATTTTAATTTCTTGTCTAAAATATAATTTTATTAATCAAAACATGAGTTTATATATTTGTATATTTGAAAATGTTGCTATGAATATAGTAAAATGTTATATGCACAGAATAATAAGGGATTTTGTTTTGTATTAAAAGAAATAAACATAATAAACACAGACAGTACTATAGCCGTGAGAGATGCACTTCATGAGATTCAAAATTAGTATGTAGTTCAGATTACCTGAAATTAATTAGCTGGTTATATTTTAGATCATAAGAAGAAAGGGTCCATTATCAAAATTAGGATGTATTCTCTTTTTGCTCCTTGTCTGGAATTAATATCTGACACATTGATATGTATCTTGCCAATTCAGAACCAGGTTAAAAATATTAAAATATGGAGTGAAGTAATTCATATTTTGTTTAATGAAATAAAACTTTTGTTCATTTTATCAGGTAAAGCTAGTTTCCAGACTATATTAATAGTGTTATTTCTAGAAGTAAGATGATATCAGATAGCAGAAATAAAGACATTACATGTAGTTTTTAGTGTAAAAACATTTTTTTTCTTTGGCTGTTGATTGTTTTGTAGCATTGTTAATCAATGGACACCACACACTAGAGAAAAATAGATAAATAAATTGAAGTGTACTGTAGGTACTAAACAAACAAAAAATAGAAAATACTTGTCAATTTCTGGAAGTGCCGACATTCAAGGAGTATGTAGCTAATTTAGCAACAGGCAGGTTGTACAAAATAATGACAAATGAACCAAATGTGTATAAGAAAAGGGAGAAGTAAAATAATATTGTATCATATAACAGTAACAAAGCCTGTGATTGGTAATGGACAGTGTCTGCCAAACTTCTGTTCAGCATAATTCTGTTGATTTTTGTTTAATTGTTATAACACACACACATAGTTTGGTGTGATTAAATTGCTTAAAACCTTGTATGACCTTTGAATCATATTGACATATGTTGAATGATTCCAACCAAATCAGGAAATCAACTTGCTCACATCATATACACATCATATTAATAATATGTCATTGCCTTTATCAAGGCTTGATAAACTAATTTTCAAACCTTCCAATAATGACATATAATAAAGTGTCTGCATTTGAAATTTTTGAATTTGATGGGTTTGTAAATAATGAAGATTTCTATTTTTAAACATGTGCATGTATCTCAGTTTAAGCTATGTATTTATGTACATACCTGTCCAATGCCTGTGAAGTATTGTTACATCCTTATGAATGAGGAATATTAATTATCAAATTTTGATAGATTACTGTCAAAAGGGATTTTTTTTTTGTTCCCAAAACTTTAAAAGCAATTTTATATTCAGCTTTCATTGGGAGTTTGATACTGATCTGGTGCTTATCCAGTAACAGGTGTAGTCCATGACCCAGGGTAGAACAGTGTCATTCAAAACAAATGCTATAACACTGTATATAACATTTACATTACATTACTGTAATACACTGTACAGTGTATGTACCTGCATATTGCCTCATATGGGAAAGATATTTCCCATCCTCTATGGCTGAGGTTAAGAACATATATCGCCTGGACAGCAAGTTAGCTGACTTCACAGACGTAAAGTTATTATCATTATTTCCAGTTCTTTTCTCTATTTTGTGATTAGCAAATTATAATCTGCTCTCTATGACATCTGAAGAATTTAAAGAGCTACTTGGCTCTACTGTTATCACTTTTACAGATCTTTTTTTGACAATTCTTGGGTCAGCAAATTAGAAACTTTTGCCCATGATAACTGAAGATAACTTGCCTTTAATAAAGCAATATGTCCTGCTATATAGGTAATGGTATTACCCCCCCCCCCCCCTTCACCCTCCGCCCTCCCCACTTTTTGAAAAAATCTTATATCCAAATGGAATGGACAGGGTTATATATTTTGTATATGTTGATTTGAAAATCTAATTTTCAATATTTTTTTTAATGTAATGTTAAAAACAATATAATGTAATGTCGGGAGCCAGCTCAGTGAGTTTGAGAGACTTCCCCTGAGCCAAGCTGGTCTGGGATGATTGCTAAAACAGCAAAGATCAGAAACTGTTTTGTCTCAGAAAAATGCCAAATAATAAACAATAAGATTGTAAGAACCATTTACCTCCAAGCCTGAACTGAGCTCAGATTTGTTACCAAATATCTAATTTAACTAATCCTTAACCTGGATTTCAGCCACATCAAACAAACGTAGTCTTAGTGGAATCATATATAAATTGACTAATCAGATTGACTATCAAATAATGATCATTTGCCTTTCAGAATCGCTTACTGGCACTTCCTATATTAGAGCAGTTATAAGGAGACAATTTGTCTATCTGTATTCCCTTCTTGAGCCTAATGAAGAAAATGTATGTTCATACTTTTCATTGGCGTGCTATTAATCTAATTTTCACAAATCATGATGTTGGGTAGTTTGAAGTTCATTATTGGTCACCAACCTACATTTTCAGTATGCAAGAAGTGCACATTACATAATTATATTCATGTGTATATCTTGAATGTACAGAGGTGCCAGGTCTAAAATAATGATTTAAACAAATTATTGCCATAATTTCATATTGGTTACCCTCTCAGCAATGAGTTACTGAAAATATCCTAAGAAAGGTGAATTTAAAATTGTGTAGTTCTGTATAATATGAAATTAACCAAATGAAAATAAGGCATACTCTAGGTCTATATGAAATCATGTTTGTGTAAAAGGAGGGGGTAACATGTATCAACAGATAGAGTGCACATATACAAATTACATGTAGATGCGATATATACTGTTGTTCATTTCAGTCAAACTTCTGTTATCACATTTGTCTCGTTTATGTTTTTATTATAACATTCTGAACTACTGTTGGCTAACTTAAGAAAAACTTAATTGATGGCAAGTTGGTTTTGACATTATTTTTGTCAAATAAAAAAATGTTGAAAATGAGACAAGAAAAAGGGAAATATTTTGACTTACTACATGAAATATAAATTCTATTTTTTATTATTATCAGAGAGATGTGTTTTCAATTATGCTTTCTGTATAAGCATGTACTGAAAATCATTTCATTTTAATGGATGTATATGTATAGAAATTTTCTGATATTTCTCAATTTATAATGGGTATTGTACATAGATATCTGTTTACTATTTTTTCAATTTGCTTGAAATGTATCATTTATTATTTTCTGATTATGCTGTTGAGCATGAAAAATCAGATATTGTGATAATAATGGCTCATTATGGGGATAATGTTCTTATTTCCAGTAAAATGTCAATTTAAGGGTTTGAAGAAGGAAAAAGGAAATAATTCTTTCTTCATTCACTTCTTGTAAATTTCATTATGATGTGATGAATTTCTGTATGTAAATTGATGTTCAACTTCGAAATTGTATATTAAATAATTTTTCATGCAAATTTATAATGTTCTTGCAATGATGTCAGTTTGTCTGAGATATTTTTAAAGAGTTGTATTTTATATTGATTCCTTCAGAAATTAAACTTGATCATTTTTCTTTCCATTTCTTTAATTCTCTCCTCCACCTTTCACTCCCTTCATGTACTTTACGTCTCTTTTTCCCCCTCTTATTCTTCCATCTCGCTATCTGGCCTCCTATTCATTTTACTCTTTTCTACATGCCCGTTATCGGAATACATTTCTATCATTTTTTCCCTTCTTATTTACCTCTGGTTATTTCTTATCCCCATTCATTTTCATTCTCTCCTCCCTGTTCATATTTTATTCCTTCTTACTTTCATTCTCTTCTTTTCTTTTTATGTAATATTCTTCCTTGATTCCTGGAAATTGGACCAAGTATCCCATCAACAATTCAGATGTTCAGGTTTTTTAAGCCATCCATTTCAGTATTAGCAGCTGATGTCCAAATATCAGCAGTTAAACATAATTTTTTTATTCTTCTTTGTCCTTTCTCCCCACATCTGTTTCCTTAAATTTAATCCACAATCCATTTTCAAAGCGAAATGGAATGTAAAGTGAATTATATGACACCTAGATAGATCCTTGTCATTTGATTGGTTGTTTGATATTGATAATTCTTAATTCTTTAATTCTTAATTTTTTATCCATTCATCATGAAATTTTGGATCCATACAATTTTGTCCATAAAACGCACGCACGTAGACCACAGGCACCACAAGTAAAAACATTTGTGTTTGCAGCACGCATGCTGTACATGTATGTACGCGACAGTCAACAGACTGAGCTCACACTGCATGAACATATTATGTTGCATCAAAATTCATAAATTTCAAATGAAAAAGTATCTATTTTTAGGTGTCATATAAGCCAAATAATGAATGTTCTTTTCATTTGTACAATGGACAGAAAACTTCATTTGGTGAAAGATGAAATGAATGATCCATTCAACTCGGCTACGCCTCTTTGAATGGATATTTCATCTTTCACCTCGTTAGTATTCTGTCCATTGCACTCATAAACATTCATTATTTGTATAATATAACAAACAAAACTTATAATGAATATGCAGAAACTTTCATACTCTAATAAAATCTATTAAGCTTTAATTTTGATGGATAAATCAAGTTATCTTTTAAACATTTTGAATTACAGTCACACACACACTGTGATAGTTATTAGACATTCCATTCAGAAAATGAATAATCACAAAATAACTTAAAATCTCATAGTTGATGTTTACTACATCTGTTGAACATGTGAAGCTGGCCAATTTAAAACATTACATGTACACTAAATACACAAATCAGAACACACTGAACATACAAAATGGATGTTTACCTTGATGTTACATACTGTATACAAATAAATACAGAGAATAATCTGACTTCATATCCAAACTCATGTAAACAAGAGCAACTCCTTGTATATATTGTTAGCATCGATACAAAGCCTTACCCCAAAATTAACAGTTGCCGGTCACAATACTATGCAACTGTCTCGGGTAGCTCATACAAAATGAATTCGAGTTGAAGCGTGTGGCAAGCAATTTTTGCTGCTGCAAGTGCTGTGCAAGCAATCAGCGCAACAATATATGCACTCATAGAAAATACAAGCTCTGAGTAAGCTGTGCATAAAACCATGAAAATGCGCTAATAAACTATGTAACTTTACTAAATGCTTGTGAACGATGAATAAAGGATTTTTTTCATTAAGCGTGAACTCCGTGAGCAGGTCTATGCACCTAAGAACTGAGCACATTAATTTCATTGCGCTTCATTGAGTATGCCTGACCACGTCTTCCTTTAAGAAATAAACAGGAATAAGGAAGCAATCTACGCTAAGGTGCGACTGTAGCATTAATGTTTACAAAGATTGCACAGTGACTACTACCAGAATTGAGTCAAGATTTGATACCATCTTATCGTACTAATCCAATCGGTAAACATTTCCTATGTTAGTTCATTGATGAACTGACATTATAAAGACCATAGTTTGACTGATAAAAAAACAATCTCTGACTAATGTTAATCATTTAATCCTTATTAAGTGATTGATCACTTTCAAAATATGATCTTTACTATACAAAAATTATATATAATTATCATCATTAAGGGTGCATGATTGGAATGGAAATACCTGGACAATGAAACGAGGTGTGAACAACATTTATTTGAAGTTACATAACACCAAGCTCCCATGTTGATTTGGTTACACTTCGTAATTCCGAAGGTTCTTTATTCCGAAGGTTCGTAATTCCGGAACACGTAAATTGCCTATACCTCGATGTTCGTTAATCCGAAAACGTAAAAGGGTTCTTTAATCCGAACATTTGTGGCGTTATTCTGAAGGATCGTTATTCCGAAGGTTCGATAATCCGAAAACGAAATAAAGTTCGTTGTTCCGAAGGTTCTGTAATCCGAAACAAAATAAGGTTCGTTGTTCCGAAGGTTCATTAGTCCGAAAACGAAATAAGGTTCGTTAATCATTTCGTTTTCGGACTAACAAACCTTCGGAATTTCGAACCTCATTTCGTTTTCGGACTAACGAACCTTCAGAATAACGAACCTTCGGAATATCTGAACCTTCGGAATAACGAAGCTTCGGAATTACGAATGTATGCGGTTGATTTAACAGATATTTATACCAGCACAATAATACCTCTTGCTTCTTTATATCATTAAAGAATATTTTCAATTATATTCAAATTGTAAAAAAAAGAAGAGTTTTCAATAGTGATGCACACATGTTTATATGGATTTCCAAGCTTTGCTATCAACCTTGTATGGCTTGTTTTGAAGAAAAAAAAGGATAAAATCCTCATTAAGTACCTATTTGCGATCACACAGACTGACAGTTCCATTCCATGATACATCCTATATCATGCCTGGGATTTCAAATACAATGATATTTACAATGTAGATTGCTCCATTTTGGTACCAAAGCACGTACAACATAGTGCCAAATATGAAATTATTACTGCTTGTCTGCTTTTCTATAAAATTCAAATCCTACATTATAGAAAAATAACAACACACTGACCTATGCAAGGAGCTTGAACATTCAGAGGCAATTACACTTTTTTATTGAAGAGATTTTGTGAATACAATAAGCCTGGAGATATTTGTTATTCCTGTATCTTTGCTTGAGAATTTGTACTGTAATGGTTTAAATGTGAAGTGCTACATGAAGATTTAAGTGTGACAAAAATCCTTTTTCAATTCCTAGTTGCATGTAGTATATAATGGCCAAGGGCTGTACATGTATGTGACCAAGTCAATGAGATTATCTGTTAATGCATATATCTCCACTTGAGAAAAAATGGATGTCAAACTTAGTTTTTTGTGAAACACCCAGCCCCCCCCCCCCTCTCCCCCCTTGACAAACTGGTCATAGTTGAAATGGTCACTAAACACAGGAAAAACAATGTTAAAGGTGTATGTTTATGAGAACATTATTATAAATTATAAAAACGACAATAAGTCAAGGTTGGTATGACCGTGGGACAAACCAACAATAATACTGCAAGTCGAATGATTCAGAAAGGTAGTAGAATGAAACTTGCAATCAATTACAATCAATATTAAATCAATGAGTATATCCCAAGTATTACCATGAATTGCAAATTTGCAATATATTACAGGTCTGCTACTTACAGTAGAGGGTATAATTTGATTTGCTATAGTAAATAGTGAACGACCATTCTAAACTTGCTGTCAATATTTGTGATCAATATCAAATCATTTTGTTGCAGTGGAAATCTGATAAACTGTGACAGATTGTGACTACTTCTTGATCTGCCTAATTGATAGGCTTAAGGGTATTTTTGCAAGAAGCCTGAGTGCAACCTTAAAGGTGAACAGATAACACTAACGCATTCACAGAGGTAAAAAGCCTTGGACGATGACATACATGAACAAAATATGATTTTTATAAATCATCCACAAGTACTATTGCCAACTGAAATACTTCTGTCAACTTGAATATATAAAGGCCATGTCACATAGTGCTGTATATTAAAAGACAACATCTGCCCCATAAACAGTGTTTCATCAGACTGTGTCAAGACTCCCGAAAATATGCTTTGAACGAGTCCATATTTTTTTTACAGTAAACACCATGTATGTAGTCCTGAAAAGGACTGTTTATTCTTTCTTGATTGTATGTTAGCTCTGAAAAGAACTGTCCACATTTTAAAACTGCTTGTGTCATCCGTATATATCTAGATACCTCTATACCCAAGACAAACAAATGAAAAGTTAAATAATCTTGTTTCTTGGAGAGTATTATTTGATGGCAATATGTGACATGGCCTATCTATGTATAGTATTATCAGCTGCATTTGTTAAAACATACAAAGCACATAGTATACATACAATAATAGACAAAACAGTACCACAAATAATCAGTCCTTAATGACACCATAGGTAAGGCCGAGCTTTAGCTATATGTATAAACCATATTTCTTTTGTTGATTGGAAAGCTTCAACACTACTGCAATGAAAAGGATTAACACATGACAGCCACTAGTTGGTGGTGGTTGGCATGAAGTAATGAATGTCTTATCAAATGATTTGTTTTTAGTTTGCCCCCCTTTTTTGGGGTTAGTGTCTTAATGCACCTACATGTATACATTTTTTTAGATACCATTTACTGCAGTGAGCAATATGATATGATATGACAGGCCATGCTATAAAATTAATGTACATGATTTTTAGCTCATTTCACCAAAGAACAATCATCCATGTTCAGAGACATCTTTATTACTATATTTGTTCATTTAATATGTATTGTTCCATTGAATAGGCAACTACGTAATTGGCACCTTGTAAATGTTATATTATTATTATTATGTTTATTGAAATAATAATAATAATAATGGAAAGCAATTGATAAAATCCTCAAACTGGCAATGTGAAAGCTCCAAATCACTGTCTCTCAATGGAAATCAGAATAACTCCAACCTCAAAACATATTCTCAATTACAAATACAGCAAAAGTGAATACTTCTGTTGTTAATTTGAGGAATTACAGCTGATCAAATATGCTTCAATTACATCGTCTCTGTTTGCACAAAGAAAATGCTGCGAGCCAAGGAGTGGTTCAGTTTAGTTACTGACAGGACATCCTATTAATTCATCTTATTCTGTCATCATCATTATATTTAAACCTCTAGTTGTAGATAATGTATGTTTGGTATATAACAATCAAATCATGTTGAATCAAATATCCCTAATGATTAGAAAACTACTTCAACTGTCCATTTCATTTGGCAGATAATGCATTGATTTTTTGACTTGCATGTATTCATTTCATTTACTATGTACATGTATTTATGAGGCAATTCAAGTATTCCAGAACTTTAGGCAGATGATTTTTCTGTCAAAAGAAATGTTTTCCTTTTCTTTAAATGAATGAATGATGATAATAATGAGCATATATGGTACCATATATCTAGAAACCTTCTTTTCTGAGGCGCACCATTATTATGAATGAGCATTGTTTCAGCATTGGGGACCTGTTACCTGCATTTCGGTACTTAAACTATATAGGCCTACCAATGAAAAATGTAGTAAATTTCTTGACCATAGCAGTGTGAGACCAGAACGTCAGAAAAAGAATAGCACAAGTAAAACATTTTGGCAATTCGTCTCTGGGCTGTTTAAACCTTGCATCTCAAAATAAAAATATTTTGATGACAGCTCAGAATAAGCTTCATTTTTTTTGTGATAACATAGGTAGCAACCTGCTTTTTCCTAGAAAGATTTTTTTACAGTTAACAGGAGAATGTTATCATACAATATAAGATGATCACCATTGCCATATTTCTAAAATACAGCTTGTTCTATGTTGCCCTCAAAATTTTTAAATTTTGAGATACAAGGTTTTAACAACCCAGCCATGAATTATTAGTTCCCTATCGTATTCACCGCAGCTATATTAACGGATTTAAACTGCTGTTCGTAATATCAACCACAAAATCCAATAATGATTATCTGATGCTTACAGAGTTTTCAAGTTTGGCACTCCATTCATATATAGCAATGCAGTGCAAATCTAGGCATAGGCATATTTGTAAGGCTGTTTCTTTGCATACGCATAATTTTTAGCAAAATCTGAGTGTAATTTTCATTGATAAGCTGAGGTAATCACTAGTCATGTCTGATCTCTACAGTAATAATTTCTGACATATCCTGAGCAATTTGTACTAGATAAATGAAGAAAATATTTAGATATCATTTATGCATATCCCATGTTGATAGCATCATGCAATGAAATTATATGGCCTCTAGCCTGGGTAGAAAATAATTTTCAGGTACATAACCAACTATAATTGATACAGTATTGTATTTTTACACTTAATCCTGTCCCAAATATAAACCAATTTCAGAGCGATAATTTGTCAACTCATCAGCATAATACCAAACAGGAGCTTTTAACAACACTTTCGTGTAGCTGATTACAGCAAGAAGATAGTTGGTAACTTATTCTGAAGTTGAAATGTGATTAAATGGCAAACCCAAGTGAAATAGGCTCGGAAGAACGCATTTGAGAAGCAAAACATCCAACCAGTGGGCCTGGAAAGAATAGACTAGGTAAAGGATTGGAGGGGCACAGCACTGCAAGAACACAATGGCTTGCCCTTCCAATCTTATGTCCACTCAGTTACATGTAATTCAGGCACCACTGCATCTAACTCCAAGCAGAAGAATTGGTGATAGATGAAAAGACAAAAGCAAAAGATGAGGTTGAAAATTAATGAAGAATTTCAATTTAAAAAAAAAATTGCAATATGTACAACCTGTGGGCAACCTGTTGACATATATATTGCTGTTATAGCTCTGTCCTATTTTGCAATATATTTGCATCAGTAAGGTTTTTTTTCTCCAATTTTGGAGAAGAAACAGACCAACATTCAACAAAAACACCAATAAAATTGAAGTCTACTTCACTACTAACAACTTCATATGCAGCTCATGAATATGCATGTAGAAGGAAGAGATATATATATATTTCAGGTACCTGCATAATAAAAATAACAATCTTTAAATGATTACCATCATAAACAGCAGACATGTTTCAATTTGTGTCCACTCCCTAGAGCAGAAGAGATAGAAAATGAATAATATTACTGGAAGTACAAAAGACCACGTCATGTCTCCTCTTATCGAGATCAGTTCACTATTATTCTTTGTACATCAAGAAATTTGTCCCACATCACAAAGCTTTATAGCAACTGATTGTCAAACCCAATTACTTTAAACTGTCTGTATTATTTGAATGTTTCCATGGTGATGGTAGCTTTGATGGTTTATTGTCCAATGAAAGGGGATTTGGTTGACCCTTGAAAAGAATTAAGTGTCCAGCTTTAAGTTGATAGGGTTTACTTGCAAACGATTCAAGCAAATACAATCAGTTGCTATTTTTTGTGTTTCCGGGCCTAGGTGAGACTTTGCGATCAATTTATCTTATGCATGACTATCTGTACACTGCCCCTGGGGGCACACGCTGCATTGGTTGAAAGTATTTATAAGGTTCAAAGGTCAAGACTAGGTCTCATCCTCTTCTTCTGTTCTTGAACTCGGTGATGTACCTGTAAAAAGGTCATACATGTAAATAAGGTCAAAATATAAGTTGGAGATGATATAAAAATATAGGCATTTAGACTATTGGATAATTCATTGATCTAGGGGTAATTCACTAATATCTTAGATAAATATAAAAAAATGCTCATGGGCTCAATATCATTCTGACAACCATAAGAAATATTGTACATTGATAAAAAATTCTGCATTAATGAGTGAATGATTTGACAAAATTTACAACAAATAATTTTATAAATTTGCACAAATAGATTCATAATTTGAAAAATTTGTTAATAATAGAATAGCTTAATGAATTTTGCATTAAAAAAAATTGTGCCCACATTTCATAGACACATAGACAGGCATTCATAATCATGATTCCTGGTCTCAGTGCCTTTTTTTTCCACATCACATCCCATGGACATGCAAATGGTTGGTAAGTGTTTTTCAAAGGGTTTTGCTGCATATCTATTATGTCTATTATAAAATTGTGATTTGCATCCTAATCAAGTGATTGGCTGAAATCTATCACATGACCAGACATTTACAGGCCTCTACAAAAAAAAAATTAATCACTTGCCCTGTCGGGCAAGTGATAAAAAAATTTGCTTGCCCGATAGACAAAACTGCTTGCCCGATTTTTTTTCAAAAATTCTTTTGCTCTTAATTATTCTTTTCTGTCCTGGCTGAACTTGATTTACTGGCGCTGCCCTTTGCATTTCTTTTTCTTGACTCTTGTTCAAGTTGTTCTGGCCTTCATTCTTGGAAAGAAAGAAGAAAACAGGAAGGAAGGAAGAAAGGGAAAGAAAGTATAAGGGAAAAGAATAAGGACAAAATGAAATAAATAATGAAAGAAAGAAAGGAGGAAAGAGAGGGAGGAAAGAATGAAGGGAGGCCAGAATGAAAAAAAAAAGAAAATAATGGAAGGAAAGATAGAACGAAAATAAAAACGAGTGGAAGGGAGAAGGAATGAAGGAAATAAAAAAAAGGAAATGTAATAAAGAAGGAAAGAAAGAAAATGAACAGAGAGAGGGAGAGAGAAAGGATCAGGAAATAAAAATAGATATGTAACAAAAACGGGCAAGAAGGAAAGATAGAAGGATAGAAAAGAAAGAAAGAGGAAAAAGTTCAAACTTCAAGCAAATAAAAACAATCCAATCATATAACAAAAATCCTAATGATATTTGGTGTTTCTTTTATATATTTGTAAAATAAAATAAAAACTAAAATGTTTTAGAAATGAATAAAATACGGGACGTCTGGTCCTGGCCGAGTCATTCCGAAGCTTGCATGCATTCAGCGCGATCTAGCCCGAGACTCGGCTGGCGCGATCGCTCGTGTACGTCCGTACATGCGCTCAGAGGGCGAGAGAGGGGTTTCCCCAGCTAGCTCCTTCGTCGATTAGTTGCGCATGCGCACATTGTAGTTCAGAAAGTAAGATGGCAGCCTCCATCGAACGGGACCGCTGGCGATAAATTGTCGCCTTTTGTCGGTAAATTGGCGCTGATTTGACATGTTTCCACTGTTTTTTGACTGGTATGACATTGTATGAGAGATAATTGGCCGATAATTGCAATTGATCAAAAAATTATTAAACTTTACTGTCAATTTATCTTGTTCATTTTCAAAACAACCACTTGCCCGATCGGGCAATTGACTTTGAGAAATGCTTGCCCGCACGTCATTTTCACTTGCCCCAGGCAAGCGGGTTTGTCGCGCCCTGCATTTAATTTAACTATTTCACAAGAATTTTGCTTAAGACTGGTACTAATGACTGGTACTAATGACTGTTACTACGGACTGGTACTAGTGACTGGTACCAATGACTGGTACTAATGGCTGGTACTAAGGACTGGTACTAATGACTGGTACTAATGACTGGTACTAAGGACTGGTACTAAGGACTGGTACTAATGACTGGTACTAAAGACTGGTACTAATGACTGGTACTAATGACTGGTACTAATGGCTGGTACTAATGACTGGTACTAAGGACTGGTACTAATGACTGGTACTAAAGACTGGTACTATTGACTGGTACTAATGACTAGTTTCATCGACTGGTCATGGTTTTTAGATGAGGCTGGCTTATCAAATAAGAAGAATCCACATCACTATTTTATAAAACAAATAATACATATCATTTCACTCAGGCATTAGAACAATTATACCCACTCATTACCTTTGAAACAGTCTAAATGCCCTCAGCTCTGCCTCGGGCATGTTAGAACTGCTCCAAATGTACCTCATGTGGGCAATTCTTATTAATGCCCTGAGTGATGTGCATTGTTTGTATATCATCTTACCTTCCAAGGGGAAGAAAGTTGGAAGCAATCTCTCATAAATCTTGAGATCTTTTTCAAGGAATACACAGAACACTATCCTATCCATCTGTGGATAGAAAAATAAGATTATAGGAGTAGAGGCTTAGATGTTAATTCAACATTGGTAACAGAATGACTGATGACAAAATAAAAATATGAAGAATGGGATGGAGAATGTTTGAAAGAAATTGGACAAGAAATATATGGCCATTTAAAACCTGATCACTGAAACTATGTAAATCTCATACTGGCAATTCGGTATCACTTTGTGGGAAGTGGTAGGGACAACAAATTTGTGATTGTTCTCCTAAGAACTTCTCCCCTCAGGAGAGTAATAAAATATAACGTAGACAGCATGAAAAAATAATCATTTTGAAAAAGGTGAACATTTGGTTAGTTTGAGTATTGGAGCAAATGGAAAAGTTGTCTACCTACATAACAATGGTATCACCTATGGGGCCAATATGGAGTCCCATACAAGTAGGTACGTAGAGATTACAACTTTTTGAAAATCATATCTCTTAATTTCATCAAACTCTGAAAGAATTTAAGAAAGTTATGGCATCTTAGAGCTTTGCTTAATTCCTCTCCTCAGAACTTTACAAGCATGACATGGGTGCCATACAAGTTATCGTATGATAGGCTTTTCCTATTGTATTTGATTAGAAGTTTTAAATAATTCTTTAAAAATGTCAAAGGGTCTTTATAAAACTAATTGTATGTTATGCACGACTCCACAAATAACTGGAACATGTTCTTGAGTGCTACATCAGATTCCCGATCATTTTGATTCACATCTTAAGTGGAATCCAATCTTTGTAGATCAAAATCATTGTTGTGAACAGCATGTGAATGCAAAGTTTATTTGTCAAAAATGATTTAAGGATGGCATGATGCATAGAAAATTCTGGGTTTCTCATTTAACACAAGAACATGCAACCTGCCATGCATCAAGTTGTGCATAATTTACGAACAGCATTATGACCACCCACAATGTTTTGAATGCTTACCTCCTCATGATTTTCTTCTAGCCAATCTCTGACTGTACCAAGGGCCACCCTACAAGCTTCTTCCTGTGGGTAACCTGAAAAATCAGAGTTTGAGAGAAAGGGATTATAAGCACAGAGAAATCTTCCCAAGTCAACATGCTTTAAGGACGTTCCACAGTTAAAGTGAAATCCATGTCATTTACACCAAACTTTGCACATAGATACTTTAGAACCTTAATATTCGAAATATACAAAAATTAACATAGGTCCATGTGCTTGATTTTTTGCTATAGAGCTTCAAAGTTCACCCAAATTGATGTTCTTAAGAATTGCGCATTCAAAAGAATTTGGCATTTTTAGACCTCGCAAGAATACTACAATGAGTTTAAACCTCTATTACTCAGTCAAAATACATGAAAAAGTCATCAAATTTCGCAAGAGAGTTAATAATTGTATTGTTAGAATGAAGAGTCTATTTATAGTGCTATTTGTTTGCAACTTTAAGTCTAACAGCACAGTCAGTTCTTAAAAATGGCGTAAAAGATAACAAAAACCCAATCTCAAAAATGTGAAATTTCAATAACAGACTACAAAATTACAATAAATGCTGCACTTTATTCAAAATCCATGTCATTTTCACCAAAATTTGCAAAGTTGTAGAGGAAGCTATACCTAAGAGGTACAAACATTAAAAAATAGGGGTTCATGTGCTTGTTTTCAAACTATCAGCATTTTTATTAGAGCAAATGTGCTTTTTAAAACACCAAAAATGCGCCAAATGCGGTATCTATGTGAAGAAAAATCAAAACCACTCTACCATTTATTCAAACTCGGGGTCATATTCGTGATTCTTGGCAGTACTGCAGAGTAAAGTATTTTGAAATAGTAGAAATATTTTTTTAAATGATCCATGGAATAATTCCAGTTTTTTAGCTTCATAAAATAACGCATCGGATCTGCAGTTAGGGTGCAGATGATGAGAAAAATCAGCTCATACCCACAGCTAATTAATCACCTGTTCATCCATTGTGACGTCAGCGCGCAGTGTTAAATATGCGCAGATCATAATGCGCACAAACATAACTGTGGAACGTCCTTAAGCCAAATCAATTGGGGGGGGGGGGGGGAAGTGGAGAAAAATTGAGACCAGGGTCCTGTAACACAAAGGTTGGTGATCAATCGTACGCTTGATATTCATGATTAATTGTATATTTTCGTCTATGCAATCAATCGTTAAACAATGTTCTACAATAATTGCTAAGTTTCATGTTATGGGCCGCTGGGGAGTGTTCATCAACCTTTGTTGTCTGACAACCTTCCCTAATTTTGACTGAGTGAAAAGTTCTGTTTTCATGCTAACTGTCAGATAAAACAGACTTTGTCAGATAAAGTCCTTTCATGAAACGCTACCCTTCCTAGGCATTGATATTAGTCTTCTGAGCTAAAATTCACCTCAACCAGATAGATTTTGTAGTCCTGATGGATTCAACTTAACCTGAACCCGACACGACAGTTAAACCTTGATAAAATACACTTCTTTGGTTTCACACACACACAAGCTGATAAAGGGATCTCCCTCAGCAACTGGGAAGTTGCCAATTTCAATCATTCATTTTCATTTCCATTCTGTTCGAATTCTAACAATCAGAATATAGTTGGATAATGTACATTGGTAGGACAAATTGAAGATGGATTCCTTAGATTGGCATGTGGGTTTTTATGAATAATTTCATTTTAAAATTGAATCAAATCGCAAAGGTAATTGTTATGTATCTACAGTTGAGGCCAGAAGTTTACATACACCCAGGAAATTCAAAGAAAAGTTGACACTTGCCAAACATCATAACATTTACTGTATCTTATAAAATAATTGTGCTATCATGACAAATTTGATATCAAACAAATTAGTATGTCATGCCCCTTCATCTCATTGCTTTGTCATCAGGAGCTGAAAAATATTTAGGTGTCATTTTTCACCACAATGCAAAAGCGATTTTGTGTCTCGCCCACTTATGAAAATAACAAGAAATATTGTGATTTGCGAGGGCACGCAACAGAATTGTATCGAAACTTCATTGTAAAATGACTGGGATGGAATAACACTTGTCATTTAGAGCCTTGCACGTAAACTTTAATGTTGACCTGAAAATGACCTTTGACCTTACCATGTGACCTCCGACTGCAGCATAACATGCGGGTCGCCTAAGTACATCTTCCATCCAAGTTTTGTTGAAAAGTGACTGACGGTTGCGGAGTTAAGTGTCATAAGAGAGTCTTGCATGTAAACTTTAACGTTGACCTGAAAATGACCTTTGACCTAACCATGTGACCTCCGACTGCAGCATAACATGCAGGTCCCCCAAGTCCATCTACCATCCAAGTTTGGTTGAAAAGTGACTGACGGTTGCAGAGTTAGGTGTCATAAGAGGTCTTGCATGTAAACTTTAACGTTGACCTGAAATTGACCTTTGACCTTACCATGTGACCTCCGACTGCAGCATAATATGCAGCTCCCCCCGTCCATCTACCATCCAAGTTTGATTGAAAAGTGGCTTACGGTTGCGGAGTTAGGTGTCATAAGAGAGTCTTGCATGTAAACTTTAACATTGACCTGAAAATGACCTTTGACCTTACCATGTGACCTCCGACTACAGCATAATATCCAAGTCCACCTACCATCCAAGTTTGGTTGAAAAGCGACTTACCGTTGTGGAGTTATGTGTCATTAGGTTTGTGACGGACGGACGACATTTGGATCCCTAAGTCTCGCCTTCACCTCTGGTGGGCGAGACAAAAAATCTTCATATTTCACACAAATTAAAAATAAAACCTTGACAAAAACATTTCATATTTGTGCTAGTTACTTCTCAACACAAACATTTCAGATCACACTTTTTGGTTCAGTGGTGACATATCATGATAGAAAATGTAATATAAATAATAGATTTGACACTTATATATTTCTTTGAAACGATGTTTGAAAATATAATAACAAACAATAGAATACATTTAGCATGAATATCACTTTCTTTCTTCAAAGAAAATTCCATCCAAAATATATTTCGATCCCAACGGCATCCCAATTAAGCGAAAGAGCTTAATAGGCTCTTTCATTTCATACCAAGTTAGTCATGGTATACAAATAATGAATGTTTATGAGTGCAATGGACAGAATACTTCATGAGGTGAAAGATGAAAATGATCCATTCAACTCGGCTACGCCTCGTTGAATGGAACATTATTTCATCTTTCACCGAATAAAGTATTCTGTCCATTGCACGAATGAAAAAACATTCATTATTTGGTTTATATGACACCTAAGGATTGATTTTTTTTTCAGATGAAATTTATGAATTTCGATGCAAAACCAGCTCATGCAAGGCGAGTTCGGTCTGTTGATTATTACGTCATTACAACATGCGCACTGCTGGTGCCTGCAGCTGCAGTCTCGTTGCAATGGACAAAATCGTATGGATCCAAAATTGCACGATGAATGGATCCAAAATTGCACGGTTGATGACGTAATTGCAAAATGGGCTGAATGAACGATATCAAACAACCAATCAAATCACAAGGATCTGTCTAGCTGTCATAATGTACAAATAATGAATGTTTATGAGTGCAATGGACAAAATACTTCATGAGGTGAAAGATGAAATGATCCATTCAACGAGGCGTATAGTTGAATGGATCATTACAACACGCGCACTGCTGGTGCCTGAGCTGCAGTCTCCGTGCGCGCGTGCAATGGACAAAATCGTATGGATCCAAAATTGCACGGTTGATGACGTCATTGTAAAATGGGCTGAATGAACGATATCAAACAACCAATCAAATCACAAGGATCTGTCTAGCTGTCATAATGTACAAATAATGAATGTTTATGAGTGCAATGAACAAAATACTTCATGAGGTGAAAGATGAAATGATCCATTCAACGAGGCGTATAGTTGAATGGATCATTACAACACGCGCACTGCTGGTGCCTGAGCTGCAGTCTCCGTGCGCGCGTGCAATGGACAAAATCGTATGGATCCAAAATTGCACGGTTGATGACGTCATTGTAAAATGGGCTGAATGAACGATATCAAACAACCAATCAAATCACAAGGATCTATCTAGCTGTCATATAATAATATTTATATTTCTGAAGATATAGTAAATTTTACGATGTTTGGCAAGCGAACAAATTTCATGGGTGTATGTAAACTTTTGGCCTCAACTGTATATCTAACAGATACACATTTTGGTCTTGTTGGTAACATGGTCTCTAGGGACACTTGCTATCCAGAGGGTACTATTTGAAGGGGGTGAGGTGGTCTGTGTCCTAAGGGGATTTCTTATCTGGAAATAACTGTTTCTGGAAGTCTTGTCATAAATTCACTGATTCAATATTCACTGATACAATATTCACAAATACAGGTAAGTAAATAAAGCATCAAGCACAAATATATACAAGTATTTATGAATGTACCACTCAAAGCATTCTGACATGAAGAGAATCATTTAAAACCCCATTTCAATAGGAATGCACATTCAATCTGCTACATACTTCAGTCAAACCTGTCTCTAAAGACCATCAAAGGGAGATAAGTAAAATGGTCTACAGCTGGGGGTGTTTCACAAAGAATAACAACAAGTATGACTTAGAGTTGCAATTAAATGTGACGTGTACACAAAATGAAACATGCAATCTTATTGATCAATACACAGTAGTTTGTGTCCTTCTGGCATAATCTGACCAATGCTGTTATGCCTCTTATACTGCACACAACTAAGCATTTAAGTGCGACTCTAAGTCATACTTAACTCTTTGTGAAACACTCCCAGGTTTGATTGTAATACAAGAAAACATACTCACCATACACTCCTGTTGATATACAGGGGAAGGCAACTGATCGGATCAAGGGTTCTGCTGTTTCCAAATCCTCCTGTAGCGTCTTATAATCGCTATCCCCTTCCTCTTCTGATGCTTGCCTCCCATTGGCTGAAGCATCCTCTTTGCTCTCTTTCTCTTTGGTGTCCGTCTCGTCTCTGCTCTTCCCATCACCCTTTGCAGCATCCCGTTTCCTCCTGGCTGCCTCCATCTTTGAACGGTTGTTTTTGTTGTGTTCGAGGATTTGCTGGAGGCACGTTGCATAGCAACTAGTTAGGGCTTCCCTGTGGTTTAGGCTCGGGTTGCCGTAGACGATCGGGCCCACTGTGTGAAGGACATCTGTAAACAGCACAGATGAATTTCATATTAGATGTAAAAACAAAACATGCCTTCATGATGATTTACAGATTTAAGCAATGATATATCCTAAAATCTGAAAGACATAGATATAGTGATTCAAGGAATTTTATGGAAACCTTTAATTCCATGGATGTTTATTCATTTTATTTTAGATAGGAAACTCAAGGGAAAGGGGGGGGGGCATGACAAAGCTACATTCCTGAATTTTCAAAGCAATTCTTTATTAAAATTACAGAGGACATATGTAATTATAGGTATTATGTACTTACATCTAGCTGGAAGGAGATAACCTGCAAAAAAAAAGAGAAAATAAAAATAAAGGAAACAAATTGTTATTGTGAATAACATCAACAGATGGCAGTATAGGAATTGACAGACATACATTATATTGAAGTATCCTGAGCTTATTAACAACACAGCTAAATAAAATTGTCATCTGTACATGATCTTTCACAGAATAACTTTAAATATCCTTGTGATGCTTGTTCGTCAACAAAATGAGAACAAATGTACATGCAGTACTTTGGGTTCATTTCTTTGTTGCTAAGAAATTCAATGAAATGCTTTTATTACTGTAATATTTACCCCCATTAATAAAACAATTAAAATGGAAAAGTACTGAAATACTTTCTTTATAGCAAACATATACCTGCCTACATGCTGTAATTGTATACAGTATAGCTGAGAGTACTTATTCTTTCATCTTCACAATGATACGAAACCAAAACTTCCCATTCTATTCATTTTGTTGTCATGTTCATTGATGTTTAAAGGTGAGATACCGGGTATACATGTAGCATACCTGAGGGGACAGGGGGCAGGATTCCCCCCCCCCCCACCCTCTTAACAGAATTTTGATGACTTTTTTTGTTCGTAAGAAATTTTCCCCCTCCTGACAAGGTTTGAAAGGTATGCTACAGATGGTGCCATCAATAATAAATACCTCCACACATACATTTGCATACAGTTTGCATGAAACACAGAACATAACATTGTACTGCGCCATCTCCCAAAAGCTATTGAGCAAAATAAATCCATGGTGAAAATTGCAAATGGTATAGTACATGCAATTACAATAAGAAGGAAAACAAATTATTTCAAATCATCATAACGATGAAGATGATGGTTTAGAATAACCGCATACTGCAGTACCTTCACCAAATGAGAAATTAAGAGAGAGAGAGAGTGAGAGAAGGTGAGTATCTGTGAGAAAGAGAATGTGAGAATAGGAGAGAGGAAAAGAAGATGGGAGAGGGAGAAAGACACAAAGAGACAAACAGAGAGACAGACTGAAAGACAGAGAAAGAGAAGGAGAGGTACTGACCTGCAGTAAGCTTAGCTTCTCCCGTTTCACATCCAGCTAATTTCTTACATTCTTGAAGGAGATTTGAGCCAGCAGCTCGATGTATTGCTCCATCAACTACAATCACAAAGACGTTATAAAAGAAAAACAGTGTGTTTTTTGGTCATTAGATGTTTATTAAGGCTTCATGCATGCCAGGAACAGAAACCCACCACATCATGCAAGAAATGATAGAACCTAGAATTAATAGGAGGTCTGAGTATTATTGGTATGTTCATCCAAGTACAACCCCAATCAGTACCGTTTATACAGTGTAGGTAAATTGATAGGCTAAGAGTTTGTATATAGTTTGCTGTTTTCCTATTTAAAACAAAGGGAAAACCAAATAATTACATCAGAAAACTGAAACAGATTAAGTTCATCATTTCAAAATTCAAATTAAAAAAAGCACACATAACTGTGATAGTGTGACTTTCACTTTTAGTGTCAGTTTTGATTTTTTTCATTTTTTATGTTTGAATACAATTAACAGAAGATGGAAATATACACAAACTATTCTCTTAATGTTACTGCAATTGATTGATCCAAAACGGGAATAAAGTTATACAAAATGCTCAAATAAAAACAAGGTTTTATGTTTTCTGCATCAATTAATATCATATAGAAATAAAAACTAGATTAGAAATAAATGTAAAGAGCAAATAGTAAAATTAGCTAAATTATGCACAATTAAAACAAGAATCTTACCTCCTCCGCCTCCTAGTAGTGATCTATTAGCTGCGTTAACGATACAATCAATGTCTAGCTTTGTAATATCTCCTTGCCATACACTCACTCTATTATTCAGGTTGGCTTTAGCTGCTGATGTGGACTCTATTAAAAAAAAACATACCCAGTATGAGAGGAGACAAATTTGTAGATGAAATCATCAAAAGATTTAGTCCTAGATATTGATGGTTGTTCGCCCCCCCCCCCCCCAGTCAGTTTCCCCTCACCACCAAGCATTGTTATACTCCCTCATTGAACAACTCTTTTTCTTGGGGGGGGGGGTCTACAATTGGGAGATTTGTGGTCTTGTGGACTCTTGTCTATCAAACACAGGGCAAAGGGTTCAATCTTAGTCATGGCATGTTTTCCTTCAGCAAGGTATATACCCACACTGTGCTGCAATCAACCCAGGTAAGGTAAATGCCTGGGTGCCTGGCAGAATTATTTAAAGTTCCCTGGGCACTGGAAATGGCAGCTGGAGCTAACGCCAAGGTAACAATAATAGTGGGCCTTGGAATAGACTAGTACATGTATCTAGATGGAAGGCATTATAAATACAAATATCTATTATTTATTCTAGCAGTATGAAACCATCGTAATTAGCTTGTTGTAATAATACTGTATTCTACATTATACAATATTAACAATAAAGAGCAGAAATTTATTCTGCTATTTTATCAATGTCACTATCATATTAATATTCTCTTAACAAAGTAAGAAAAATTAGGCATTGATATCACTGCATTGCTAGAATGTGTGTGGTGGATGTTTCACCAAATGTTCCAAGAGATGCATTATCTGGCCATTTAGATTTAGACTACAGCTTGTTAAACATAAGTTTGTACTACAGATGTGAGGATATGAGACTTAATACTCTTTGCACGTAGCAGCCCTATCTCAACTGCATATTCTAGCCATTTAGATGTACATGTATACCACAGCTTATTAAGTTAATAAACAGGAGTTAAAAATAAAGGTATAGGACTTACTCTTTGCCTGTGGGGCATCCAGTCCCATGTCATCTGCATACTCTGGCCATGTTAAGACGTCTCTCAGATCTACCAGATCTTGTCTGTACCACCTTGCTTCCTCAGCCTTCTCATCCAATGTCTTACTCAGATACAGAGCTAGTAAATTCAAATGCAAAGGAAGATTATTCACCAAGAGCAAAATATAGAATCAATAGAAAAAATTTTGAGAAGCAATCATACTAACAATAGTAATAATAATAATGCATCCCATAATGAACATGATGTTCCTCTATGCACTTAAAAAAAAATAATTATGTAAAAAAGAAATATGAGTATATACATGTAGGCATAGGAGGCGGAAGCGGGGGGACCTGTCCCCCCTTAAATTTGAGGTGGGGGGACGGTCCCCCCCCCTAAATTTTTTGTTGATCACCTTTCTTTTTGCTTGTCAAATTTTTTACCTGTGTCCATCCCAAAATTTCAGGTGGACCCCCCTAATTTTTTGGCTTCTGCCGCCAATGGGCATAGGGGGAAAAAAACTTGAATAGTGCTGGTGTGTTATCAACACAATATATCCAATGATCAATTCATAAATTGTTTTACTGTGGAAATCATGATCAATTATAGAACATTGTTGATCTCATCAATAACCCTCGAGATCAAAAGATAACTATAATTTAAGTACCGGTAATGTTTTAAATAGACCTCTTACAGTACAAGACATGCTTATGACAATTGAACGTATATCTACCAATATTTATCCATTTATCAATTGTTGATTGAGCAATTTTTGTCAATTAAAATCACAAATTTATGTAGTTATAGGACATACATGTAGAACTAGTACAACCTCGTTTCTTTATCAAAAAAATTCTACCAATGAATTTGAACTTTATTCCACCTTTTTTGGTCATGTGAATATCAAGATATTGAGAGAAAGAACCAAACTCAAACTTGAAGTTGGTGACATTTTTGTCTGTTTGTCTACCTGTCTCTCCATATATATCTGTCTCTCTACCCCCCCTCTTTTCCTTTCTCTTTCACTCTCTAACTCTCTTAATTACTTACTCAATCAATCAAGAATTGGTTGATCAATCTTTGAGACCCTATATACACCGTACATGTACCTTTCTCACTCTTACAGTAATCCTCATTTTTATACCCTCAAGAGCATTCTCTGCCTCCACCTTTATAGGCCCTCAAATGTTTAAAATTGATTAAATCTCTTTGTGCTTGAATGGTACAAACAAGAAGCTCATTACACTCAAAACAGAGAGGTGAAAAGGTGTATTTCACACATAACTTCTTTTCCCTAGAGTATATGCAATAAGTTTCATCAAATAAGTTTTTACCGAAAGGGAAACAGGGATGAAAATAGGTTTGCTACATATATATAAAAGTATTTTGCAACTTTCAGTAACCAATCACCATGCGTCATAAACAAAGACAGCTGAAATTATCCTTATACACAATATATCACTGCAAAAGAGTTCTAAATGACAATACAATATTGCATAAAAAGAGTTTTAAATGAAAATCAGCAATGATGATAAAATTAGCATGTACAAAAAAAATACTAACCATATATTCACTGATGACTCATGATTACATAATGAGCAATCGTCCATGATGGAATATAAAAAGCTTCATTAATCATTTGCTTTTAATAGAATGAAGTTGACTTACTGTTAGAAGTAAACTTTAATCTTTGATTCTATCTTACATGTCTTATGTTAATTAAAGAAAAAAAATGAACCTCTAACAATTTTAAACACAATGACAAAGTATTAATCATGATAAGCAATAAAAAAAAGCTGACTATATTAATGAGTACACTAAGGCCACACCCATATCACACCCACTCCTAGTACCAATGAGGTCCAAACATTAGCATGTATGGACCTCATAGGCGACAATGCGTTAAAAACAGGTTAGAACTTCTAACCGTACTGTTTTCTGCTCCCAAGTATGATATTACTCCCAAAATATGAGTTTTGTCCTCGTTTGTTTATCATTTATTAAAAGATTGCCCATTAAATATATTCCTATTCCTAATTTAAATTTAATAAAATAAAGGGAAACTTACATTTGAGTCCTTTTTCGATCTTTTTTTGGCAGTCAGTCCGGTCACCGTCGAGTGCGATCAAAGCGGTATGAAGCTGATTTTCAGATCACGTGATACGTGTAGTCATCACCTGATCGATCGACTATCCTTTTTTAAAGACCGCAACAATTATAAATTTTATTATAAAATATATATAGAATAAATTATTGCATGATATTATATATATTTCTACAATTAAAAAATATTTTGGGATATAAATTTAATATTTGACGTAAAAATCGCTATTAAGCAAAATATTTATTAAAAAATAAAAAATCAAACAAAATAAAAAAGCCTTGGAGACAGTGCAAAAAACCTAACGATTTGGCCGCGTTGTTAACAACCATCGTAAGGGGCGCTTTATTTATAAATAAAAAAGAATATGCAGCTGTCTATGGCGACGTGGTTTGTCGCAAGATTTGAGACAAATCCGTGGGAATTCTTGAGAAAATACATCAAAAGAACCGGTGAGTACCGATTAAACATTATTAAAGTAGTTAATAGATTATACATACCTTGTAGATATAGTTTTGAAAGTGATATTAGTGCTTAGTTCTAAGCTAGGGCGGCCCAAATGCGCGTGAGTGGAGTCCCAGTTTATTAACACGGGTAAGTATTGCGGTGTCGCCTAGAGTGATCACACCCCTAGCTCCCCCCAAAAAATGAATAAATAAAAAATAAAGTCTAAACCTTCTCCTGATTTAGTGATGAAATATACTTAGCCTTTTTTTTAGGCCTACCTCTTGTTTTCTTAACTTTGGCCAGCGATCCTGATGCTGGTTCGTCAGTGTAGAATCGCCTGAGACTTGGGGGCAAGAAGTCTTCCATGATACCAACTTTTGATGTAAGTGGACCGAGGATGCTACAACAGATGCCTGCAAGATTGACGAATGGTCGAAAATAGCTGCAGTGTTTTGAACGGAGATGGAGCGGCCAGCGCCAACGTACAGCAGCAACGGGATCGGGAAAACCTGGCGAAGTAGACACCACCGAAATCCGTATGGAATGTGTGATTTTGCGATAAAGTATCTTTCTCACAGTTGAATGCATGGATGAGGGGTAGGTAAATCCTCTCTTGAGCTTGCTTGTTAACAGTTGAGTTAATAATAATAACGAGCGCTAGAGCTGGAGCTCGCTCGACAGGGGACTTTCCATGTTTACAAAGTGTAAAGAGGTGACACGGAAGCGAATCGGGTACGGTACTGTCAACTCTATGCCTGTGGGTATACTGTACACAAAGCTGGCGCGCGCTTTGTATTTGGTATCGCGGGAAATTCATCACTGCATCCATCATCAGCAGCTCCGATCCGCTCCCCGGCCTAGCTCCAAATCCAGAGATCCCAGAAATCGGTATGTTAACATTTTTTCATGTTTCCACACGTATTCTTGAATCTTATTGTGAATAACTGATCGCTTGATCATGACCAGTAATTGATTAATGTTAGGCCTAGTTTCTAATGTTAAACTTTTCAAATCCTGACCTGAAAAAAAAATGTCAGGCAGAAGCCAGAAATGGAAACTGGAATGGATTGTCAATTGTCATTGATTAACGAACAGTTAACTTGTTTAGACCAAAAGCTTCAGTCTCAAGTTGAGTCTCTCTACATTAGTTGTTCCGCTGAACTAAAATGGGAATCATAGTAAAATGTTAGAAATTGTTAATGAATCCCCAGATATGCAGAAACAACTCTGCATGCATACAGTAATAATAAATTCACCAGACTAAAAGTAAAACCATCTAGATGGAGTGACCAGGAATTACAGGCCACCGCCTTCTTCCTGTACCAGATGATGATGATGATACTATATTCCTGTCTATGATACTTTGATAGGTCTAATGATGATTGATCCTTCATGATTTGATGATTGAGTCAATTGACTTGTTGCGATGATTGTGGTTGTGTTGTGACTGCACGCAATCTTGTCGCTTTCAAAACTGGCTTGGATAAACTCTGGCAAAGCAAACAGTTCTATAGACCTTATCGCAAATAGATTCACGCAAAGGATCATGGGATAGAAAAGGGGGCAATAGCACTGCTATTGTCCGGATGCGACCATGCGAACGCTAGCAGCTGACAATATAATGTACGATTTCCATAGAGTATCAAAATATAATCGACGCCCGCAGCCACTCATTCAATGAAAATGGTTTTATGATATAACCTTGTTCTCTGTTACTACTCCATGTGTGGCAATATATCATATAACGTTGTTCATTGAATGAGTGGGCAAAATAAGGTATTATTTCATAATTTCTCTTTTCCTTTCTGACAGACTAGCACAGATCAGAGATTCTATGACTAAGTGACAGCATGGCTTTGTGTGTCGATGGAAAATCACTTGAGAATGTTGGATGCGCAGACCTTCGCCTGATGCCATGCACGATAGAAGGAGATGGAGAGGCCAATGTATCTCAATTCTTTACACCTGCTATCAGACAGAATGAGGAAAGCCCAGGCACAACAGGTTTGTCCCTCTCTTGGTGGTGATAATGATGATGGTGGTGGTTGTGGTGGTGGGGATAATGATGATGGTGGTGGTGGTGGTGGTGGTGATTGTCATGATGATGATGATGATGATAATGTTATAATAATTCAACGAAAGTAATAGTGATAATAATGATATTGATGATAAATATGATAACATTAATTTTAACAATGGTTTTTAATGAAATATCAAGAGCAAATCACAATTATATACATTGATAATATTCATATTTATAATATACCTCAATAGAATGAAAGTTTAGAGAGTCAGTATTTTGGAAGATTATTTTCCTGTGAAATGCGACACAATAAATATTTTTCAAATAATATCTGTTCTCTTCCGAACATTATGCCCCCCAAAATTTTTTTTTAAAGATTTTGAAATAAGTATACAAAATAATATAAAAAGAAAGTATCTTATTTGCTTTTTCAGCAGGCATGTTTAGTATTAAATAAAAAATGTTTTCTTTCAGGTCAGCAGGTATCATTCCGAGGGAGACTCCTTAGAGGTCAAGAGATTCCAATCCCTGAGGGATATAAAGGTAAACAAGAAGATATATTACAGGAAAAATTTCCCATCAATTAAAACAATTAATGGTACTCGATGGTTTGCCTACATATTTATATATTTAAATGAAATGGAAGGATACAGACAAAACATTTATTAGTTTACTATCTTTCAAATTTAGTCCATTTACACAATAAAGCCTCCATATTTCAAGAGTGGAGGTTCTTGATACTTCAAGAAAGATAAAGAAATTCACCCTAAATGGCGTAACTACATTAATAAAATTTGCAACCCTAAATGGCGTAAATATCGAAATCGATTAATTTGACACCTACTGATGATGTTAAATTGATTTTGAATACAACAGGCATAAATTCAATTTTTTGAAGTTATTGAAAGTAAGGCCAACATGATTACTCTCAAGGACAGGACACCTCTCTTAGCCACTTTGAATAGCAATCTTTTAGCCTAAATTAATGAATGCAAGTGAAAAATGTTGCTTGACTGACTGATGCATCATTTACCATTCGTTTTACCAATTTTATCAAAACTTGCCAAAAATGGAATCCATCTTACCAGTTAATGTGTTGAAAAATACATACATTAATTAAACCTGTATTTTCTTTTTAAAAAATATTGATAATGAAAAACCAATCAATATTATGAATCAAACAAAAAAGACAAAAAACAAAAACCCAGCATTACCAACATAATACATTTCCCCTATACATATACAGGTAATCTTGTGTATCTAGCTATAGGACTGTACGGGGGTAACTTTCATAAGTGCTGCGCTGGCCAGCGTGTGCGAGGATTCCCTTTAAAATCACGCCCTTCATAGTGTTTATGGCTTAGGTCTGCTCTCGGGTCTCCTCAAATTTACCCAAATTTGCAAGCCGAAATGGCGTAGATCTACTCAAATTTGCACCCCTAAATGGCGTAATCTTAAATACCAAATTAGCAACCCTAATAGGCGATTTACCAGCGAATGGTGCTGAAATGCAACCCTTTTTGCCAAAGACGTCGATGCCGCCCGAGTGCCTGAAACGGGACCCTTTTCGACGCTTTTTCTGAACACGGGTGCGTAGCAGGCCATGTGGAGAGTGACCCCCCCCCCCCCTGGGGCTGAAAGGAAATTAAGATAATTGTCTTTATTAGCAGTATTTGTTTTTGACAAGTTCTGTAGTACAAGCTCCAGTATTTAGGGTATCAGAAAATATTATATTAATTTATAAACAGACAATCTTTAATGACTGTCGGTTTTTAATATTTTGTCCTTTTACGGTGTATAACAGATTATTTACAGTTGGCTGTTATGTACTAATATGTTTTAATCCTATTTTGTATTTTGACTCTTGATTTAATAGGTGTTATTCTGAAAGAGCCTAGTAAACCTTTCACTGAAGATGAGGTAAGTTAGCATGCCTTTCAGGTACTTGTGGAAAAGGATTCATATTCTTCATAACTAGAAGGGTTTATTGTATGTTACCAATGGTGAATGACCAGTATTGTCATATTTGATATTTATAATTTTCAAGTATAAACTGCATTTTCAACCAAACTGTTGTGTTCAAAGTGCTCTTATTATCTCTGCCTAGCTGTTACAGGTAAAGTCCTCACAATTTTTCAAGGAATTTTTTTTTTTTCTTACTATCAGCAAGTATCAGTTAATTATATGCAATTAAATTGTTAAAGAAATTATGATACATCTGATTTGAAATATTCAATATAATTTTATTTCTTTTTATTCACCTTTTGTAAACCAAATTTTTAAATCTAATCATTCTGAAACTCTATCCTAACTGATTCACATCTTCTTTCAATGAAGGATCGTACTTTAAAAGCAACCCACAGTTTTGACAAGTTTACCTACTGGAATTTGGAAACAGCACCTTCTACCAATGACACGATTCAACGAGCCTTGGCATGGACCAATATAGCTTCTGCAGTGAGTTTTATAGGTTTCCAACATTCCATTTCGAAGTAAAAATCTTTGAGAAGACAATGCAAGTATAAAATGTCATACAAATTCATAATATGCAGATTTTTCAATTGTGTATAAAGAATTTGTTTCCTTAATATTTTTTGAGAAAGGGAAAAATCTGTGAAGAAAAATTATCTTACATAATGTCTAGGAATAGTGTTTTTATATATTTTTTTAACATTAGTGAAGTACATGGAGGTGCTGTTAATGGTCAAATAATGAATGCTTGATTAAAAAGTGTCTCACATGGTTTTCAGAACCAGAAAGGGGAGGGGGCTTTAAAGTATTTTTAATGTTTGTAAAGATGTGTAATTCAGCCATTGTCTACTGATCATAAAAAAGTATTTAATGATAAACCATTAATATCTTTTTTTTTCTTCAGATACACAGTCCTGTATCATCTGATAAGCCATCCCTGGAATCCCAGGGCAGTGTAGCTGGCTGTAGATGAAATTCAACCGTTCCAATTTACACCTACCTGAATACTAGTGGTCAGATTCAACCTGATTTCATGATGCCACTGTGTTCTCTTGATGCCAGGCGTTTCCAGCTTACTTCAGAGAACCATTTCATGAAGGTTTTCAGCACCGACAAGTTATTATTATTGGATAAATGTGAAGGAGATTGGATAGTTAACATAGAAGCAGTCAGATATCTGTGCCTCTAAGTCAATCAAAAGCAAAGGCATTTGTCCGATGAAAAAAGTGTTGATGAATACCCTTCAGTATTCTGATACTACAGTATATTAGCCATGATGAGAAACAAAGTCAAGTCCCACAGCAATACTTGGTAGTTCTTAAAAATTCAATTGGAATCTATTTTGTTGATTCTCGGCCATTGTATTATATGAAGATGAAGGAGTCATTGTGACTTATCTCACTTCTAAGTTACTATACCTTTCAAGATGTGAATTGTTTTCCTGCCAGAGACTCTGTAGGGAGGGTGTTTGATATACCTTGTGACATGTAATTATTTATGTCATATTGATTGATAGTACTGTGAATTTCTTTATGATTAAATTTTGTATGTAAAAAATGTAGATGAATTGTGCTTGTCATTTTAACTTCATAAGTCTCATTTTATGGTTAATTACTGCTTAATTAGCAGATGTTATTGAATTGTAATATATATGCATGTATATTTGCTGGCTTGTCAGCAAGCAAGTTGACCTGCCACAAAATTCTTGGAGGATTCTTGTGGTTTCTCCCTCTTATAGTATGCTAGATACCGTAATATATTTGATTATTATTTAAGGTGATTTTTACTCTTCCTAATCTCTGTTTCATGTTGAACCCAATATAAATGGAGTTTTTTTTTTGCCAAAAAATAGCCCTATACCTGCTCATTTGATGTGCCATTTTTAGCTCATCCAGTCCGAATGGCAAGATGAGCTTATACCGTGGCGTGGCATCCATCCACAATTTAAAAATGCTTCTTCTTTGCCATTTCAATTCTGTTTGCTTTATATGATAGCACTAGGTGGGGGATTCAAAACTTCTACACAGAATTTTGAAACTCATTAAATATGCTAATTTATGCACATTTTTAAAAATTCACAAAAATTGCTCCTTTATTTGTTGACCGATTTTGAATTTTTTGCTTCCATCTGGTAGAGCTTCATGAGGTTCACCAAATTTCTACATAGAATTTTAAAATTTTGACTAGAACAATTTTTATGCTAATTCATGCGAAATTAATTTATGCATATTTTTAAAAATTCACATAAAATGCTTCTTCTTTATTTGTTGACTGATTTTATTTTTTTTTTCTTCCATCTGGTAGAGCTTCATGAGGTTCACCAAACTTCTATACAGAATTTTTAAATTTGGAGTAGAAAATTATTTATGCTAATTCATGCAAAATTCATAAATCACAGAAAATGCCTCATCTTTATTTGTTGACTGAATTTCAAAATGCTTCTTCTTCATCATTTCAAGTCTGATTTCAATTCTGTTTGCTTTATATGATAGCATTAGATGGGGGATTCATAACTTCTACACAGAATTTTGAAACTCATTAAATATGCTAATTTATGCGTATTTTTAAAAATTCACATAAAATGCTTCTTTAATTGTTGAACGATTTTGATTTTTTTTTTCCATCTGGTAGAACTTCATGAGGGTCACCAAACTTCTACACAGAATTTTGAAATTTTCAGTAAAAATTATTTATGATAATTTATGCGAAATTTATTCATAAATCACAGAAAATGCCTCTTCACCTTTGTTGACCGATTTTGATTTTTTTTTTCTTCCATGTGGTAGAGCTGCATGAGGTTCACCAAACATGTACACAAAATTTTGAAATTTTTTCTACGAAATAATTTGCTAATTTATGCAAAATTTATTCATAAATCACAAAAAATATTTTTTCTTCTTCATTTGTTGATCAATTTCAATTGTGTTTGCTTTATATGATAGCTCGAGGTGGTGATACAAAATTTCAACACAGAATTTTGAAACTCATTAAATATGCTCATTTATTCATATATTTTCAAAACTCACAAAAATACTTATTTATTTGTTGATTGATTTTGATTATTTTTGTTCCATCTGAGAGCTACATGAGGTTCACCAAGGTTCTACACAGAGTTTAGAAATTTTAACTAGAAAATTATGCTTAATTTATATGAAATTTATTCATAGATCACAAAAAATGCTTCTATGTCATTTCTTCATCAATTTCAATTCTATATCCTCAATTTATGTCACCAATATAATTCACTACAGTGTCAACTGGGCTCAAATTAAAATTGTGTTAAATTTAGTTGCGAGATGCCGGATGAGCTCCACATCATTGATGTGCTAGTTTCTCTTTGAGGTGTAACATACATGTACTAGTATAGTGCACATCTTCAAATATACTGTGAGCCATAAATTCAGTGAGATTTATACCTCATTCACATTTGCTCTACAGCGGCTGCATGGCGAGTCAAAAACAGCCGTTTTAACATTTTTTGTAAGAGCTACATTTTGGTGGTTTGAATAATAATGAATGGCTGTTTTCGACTCGCCGTACGGCTGCTGTAAAGCAAATGTGACCGAGGTATAAGCATAATAGCTCCATGGTATAAGGCAGTGAATATTCATTCTCTTGAACCTTATTATGAGCCTAATGGGTAGCATTAAAGAAATCTGCGCTTGCAGAAAGTTAGTACCTACCCTTTCCATGTGAGGTACAGTTTACATTCTTAAAAATTCTTTACACGTAAATCCAATGTAAATTTGTTCTATGCTCAGAAGCAGAGGCGTCGATCCTGGGGGGGGGGGCAGGGGGGGGCGATCGCCCCACCAATGAAAATATTGGGGGGCAAACATATTGTTTTGCTCCCCCAATAATTCCGGATGTGCAAAATTAAAATAAGATTGTAATGTTCAGTAAGCGAGATTGAGATACACAACTCGTTCTTTATTTCAAATCGTTCTCAAAATGTCTGCTTTTCAGATTGGAATATAAAAATTTTCAGCTCGCGCTTCGCGCTCGCATCATTTCTGTAGCAAAAACCCATACTTTTCATGATTAAATAGGTGAATAGAATGTCCCGTTTTCAATGCTAAACCTCAAATGGAACCCCCGCTTCGCTTTGCAATAATCTTATGTTGGATATATAGCTTGTTCTTTATCAAAAACGTCCATTAACTGTCAATTTTTTTCAGGTCGAAATATCAACATTTTCAGCTCGCATCTTTTGTTCTTTTAGATACCAATCTTATTCATTGGTACCAATAATGCTTAGAATATTAAGCTTTCAGGTCAGAATATAAAAAAATTTCAGTCCTAAACAAGTACCCTTTTCCTGTTTTAAGTTCAGTATGCTAAAAAAAATTCAGCTCGCGCTCGCATTAGTTTGTTGGTGAGATATGTGTCGGTATCTCATAAGTCATATATATATATATATACATATATATGCCTATGTGTGTGTGTGTGTGTGCGTGGGTGAGGTTGTTTGTTTTGTATGATCGAGCGCCTTTGGAACTTGATTCATGATTTTGCCCCCCCCAATCTGAAAAATGGATCAACGCCCCTGCTCAGAAGTAGAACTATGTCTGCAAATTTGAGGGCCATCTTTTTTTTTTTACTTTTTTTTTTAAATGTTATTTATGCAATGGCATAATTTCAAATTTAAAAAAGGTTACTCATGCAGACATCACTTTTTTTTATAAGTTGAAGGAACTCCAAAATGTCCACATTAAATTAGAGGACCTGAGAACTTGTCTTGTATGGTATTAAAATAAAATTTTGCCGTTTTTCCCGATTATTACCTGTATTGCTTTTGAATATGGTTTTTCATGAGAAAGTTGTCTCATGCCCACATGTTATTATTTCCCACGAGGAAACTTACCATTATAATATCCAAGAAATTTTGTACATATAGGAAAGAAAAAACCCAGATCGACTAGTTTGGTTTGTTATAAAATATTCATCTTTAGTATTTATTTCCTTTTCATACATTTCTGATTGATGAACATTGTGTACATGAATATTACATCAAATTTAACTCTAGATTGTCAGATCTTAGGTGCAGATTCACAATTGAAGGAAAAATAAAATATTTCAAGCTATATGAAATAAATAACTATTCCTCCATGAAGAAATAATTTTGGTAATTTCAGAAGTTCACTTATTGAAATATAAGTATCTTCATTCAAATAATCATAATGCTAATTATTGAACTCATCATCACTGGCAGCTGGCTGAAATACAAATAATTATACAACATAACACGATTAAAACAGTACCTACATAGAACAGGAATGGCAATATGAAACACACAATTCAATTTTAACAAATAACATGCCATTTCTGGTTCTTTTGACAGTCTGTAGTGTAATGCTCTCAAATGATCATGACTTGGTCAGTTTATGAAGTGAAGTAAAACTTGAGAAAAATGGGGGTCAGATGTATAAAAATGTTGAGTATTTCACGAAAGAGAGTCAAAATAATATCTGAGAAGGGGGGGGGGGTAGGAAGAGGAAACGAGACAACTAGACTGACCCATTCAACAACATATAAGATAACATTAAAAAAATCATGAAAATAATCTTGGTGCACTTCTGGGAAATACTTGAATGCTTAGAGTAGACCGTGTATAATATCCTGTAGAATTTCTGTGTATTCTTCACTCTGATTGTGTTACCTCTTCAGAGCCTTGAAAAAGCAGATATCTATACTAACACATACATGTACTTGTGGTCTACGCATGGATGTGAGTGATCACAAATGAAAATAGCTGAAATTGCATAAGCTCCAATACTTTTGTCAAGACAAAGTACACAAAAAGCTATAAAAAAAAAATAATAGCTATAGCAGAGTCAGAGAGAATATTTGGACATGCCATATAAAGCTGTGATGTAATTATACTTTTATTACACTAATGGTCACAACAGTGCCTAGATATTTCAACACCCAAAGGGCAAAGCAGTTTTCAGTATTGTTTGTATTTATATAATACATTTTCAAATAAAAAATTCCATTCGATACAAACATGATGCAATAAGGGTTAAACTAAAATTCTGCAAAAATTTTCAGCCAACGTACTTGTAAACTTTGAATCAAGGAATAGTTTATTCTAAAACATAACACAGTACTATATATTTGTAGAAATAACATGAATATGAAATATAGCATATATACACCATACGAAAATAAAACAAATCTGATAGAAAAAAACAGCTAACCACCTATACCTTGACATTTTGAAAAGTAATTCATACACACACATCAGTGTACATAGCTACCTGTATATGTATGGTGTATAACTTCTTTATATAGAATACACAATTTATAATGGCTATTTGCACACATACTCGTATAGAGGATGAATAATATATTGTGTATGATTACACAAAAAACAATATCGAATCTGGACAGAGTTTCATGAAATCTCAGGTTTTTTGTGGTTTGTGAGTTACGCATAACTTTACACGCAACTGGTGACCCATTTTTTGTGACAATTGAGATAACCGAAATGATTGCCATGAAAGTGGAATTGTGACCCTCCACATGATAGCTCACTTTTGATTAGCCATTGGAGATGTGGTTTCAAAAATATAGCGTAAGGAACAAATGTAAAAGTTGCGAGTTGATTTTGGGGGGTTTTACATAATTATACCTAGGTTTAACTCTAGGCTTGACAAGAATTGAAGTCCACACATGGAATGCTAGCTTTCGGTATCCTAATTCAAATAAATATGATAATGTACTAAAGATTTCATTGAAATCAAAACTTGTACATGTATACTCATTACATTTTCTTTGCATTTTACCTTAAATAACAAGTTTTGGCAATTTATTTTTACTGTATGATTTAAATAGTAAATGAGAGCTCTGGCACCTTAGAAAACTGTTGTCTACCTGAGGTGAATTAATTAGTGCTATGAAAGTATCAATTATTACCAGAATGAGGCATTTTGGAGACAAGATATAAACATGTATTTTGGTTGTCTGATTGATTAACTCAACACAAATTACATCACAATGGTCCAGCCAGGGTTCAACTGAATGATTAGGGACCATAATATTCATACACCCTACTTCGCGAATTTTGTCTTTTTCCTATTGCACCTATGTAGTAAATTATCGGTCCGTAATATCCGTATTCCCATTTTATCAAGCGCAAGACTTGTACGCATAAAGTGTATCTACATGCCATGCATGATGCACACCTGTGCTGCTTTACACTTCACGTCACAATTACTTAGCCAGGATTACATCATCAAATTCACGAACAACCTGAATTCAGAAGTACCAACCGGCAAAAAGGCATGAATTGCTGCAAATAAAAGCTTAAATTACACATCATACAGTTGCAGGCCTATAGGTAATAATAATAATAATGACTGGCTTTAATTTTCGGGAGAAGCCATATATTTCGATCAATAGGCCCATATTGCCCTCGTCAAGACTCGGGCATTGTGAGACTACTTCAGGAAATATATATGGTATCTCTCTCAAAGCCAATCAATATTATATATATGTTCTTTTGCAAGGAGTTGTGTATCTTGAATGATTCAACAAACACAGGTCAATATGGAACTTGTCAATTTGAGTTTAATCCCACATTTCAAAGCAATGCACCACCATATTGTCATAATATTGTGACTTTCATATACTATGCCACTATTGAAGAGAAGGAAGGTGTTTACAAACTAATATCTCCAAACCAGTTTTTAACATTGATAGTAACCTATTTTTTTAATACAGATACCAATCATACCACTCACCCAATTTCTATTGGCAATGAGTAGCAGCTCTGAGACTCTGAATTCAAAGAAAATGCCTTTTATCATATTGCACACATTTGAACAGGTTATGCGAAGGGTCTTCAACAATATTACAAACATGTTATTACAGTGTACATATATATGTCAACAAGTAATTTGAATTAATCTTTGAATCCTTATCTATATATTTATATTTCAGAGAGTACGTTTCAGAATTAACAACACAGGCAACTATAAACAATACTTTGATAACATGTCATTACAGACAACCATTTGTGATCATCTTGGTTATTTGCAAAAATATTTGTAGACGTATATATACTCGATCTAAGTATTCTAGGTTTGTAAAATTAGGTGTATTTCTGAGAACTCTTTGAATACATAATCTTGTTTCTTTGATCAGTATTTTTCATGATGAACATCTATTCAAAATTCAAGAATAATTGGATACAGGTATACTGTAGAATATAACAACCGTCAGTATTCATCTGAAAGTTAACTTACATTTTACAACATATTAGGTAACTCATGGGTTTAATCTAAACATTTAATAACCTATGATTTTTTTAGTCCTGCAGCATAATAACATGAGTTGAAAAAAGAGCACACCAGTCATGCAATGTAGATGCTGTTTCACAATTCATCATGTTACCAAGAAGGAAAGATGACTAAATACTAATGCACAATTTCAGACAAAGAACTTAACAGCACTCAGAACAAATCTCACTTTACTCTATTATACAAAGCTGCATCAAGAACAAGCACAATACAAATAAGACTGTGGGCCTGATGGGAAAATAACTAAAATTATAACGATAATAAAAATAATAATCATAGTTTCCTTTAACTTTAACAAAATATACATACACACTATCCCCCTTCCCTGAATAAAAAAAGAACAGATGAGAAAATACAAGAAAATAGTATTTTGTTAAAGAAACAGCTGGGTTTGTACAAAAAAGTTACAATGCTAAGAACTTGAAAAAATTGATGACAGTGACACTCTAGTAATATTCAGCATGTGATGGCAGTGTGTGTCCGTTTGCATCAAGTGTTTGCATTACGAGATGTTCTTAACCAAACATAAAGGTACCTAGACAAAAGTCTGAACTTCATCTTTTAGTGGCAAACACACTCGGCTTTTTCCTTTCTAATCCTCCCTTTTCAGCATACACAAAACAAAAGAGAATATAGGAATGCCGCATTGAAATATAATAATGATAATAACGGTATATTTACCCAGGGTAGCCACTTCAGTTCCGAAAACTGTTCTCCCAACGGGCCCTGCTATTAGATACTGAGTGGACTTCCTGCTCAAAGACATGGCACAGAATTTGGTAAGTAACTTAAAGCAGAAATGATAACTGTTCCTGTTGGCAGTATTTAAAACTACTTTTTATTGAAAATACTGCAGGTTTCATGATCTATACTTCGTTCCAAAATCGCACATGTCTATTGCAGCAAAAGTGGGAAAATACTGTTTTACCACCAAAAATACTTTTGTTTAATCCATAGTAAGGCATACTTCAATTTATTTTACAAGGTTGGCATCTCTGCTAAAAAAAAGGAACCTTTGTTTAAGAATAAGATCATCTTGAACACATACATAGTCGTAACATTAATGTAATATCACCTGTATCTTCATTACATTCATATCGAATAAGAATTTTTGTAGAAACTACCGATCAAACGTCCGCACCATGATCTGTCTGACCTCTTCTTGGTGTAGCGTTGCCGTGCCAACAGCAGGAACTCCAAGAACATCTCTCCCAGCATACGCAAGCTGTAAATACCAATTTTTAGGAAAACACAAGATGTTATTATTTTGATATTTTCCCTAAATGTAAAGTCTAATCTTGTTTTATATATAAAGGTCATCCTAAATCCTCTATTGATCAGCCATATCCCCAGGCCAGCTTTCTTCTTTAAAACTAATCATCAGCACCATTTATGGGCAATTTTTAATCTTGGGAGCATTTCATGAAACAGATATCCTCTCGATTTTCACTTACCATTGTTATAAGCTACTGAAAGCATTGCATCTGATTGGTTCAAAGTAAATTTGTTAGTGAAAATCACTATTTGTTTCACAAAACACTCCCCTTATTTCATTCCATTTTCATTTCAAAGTCACAGAACCATTGATAACTCACAATCACCAGCATGGAGGAATTACACATTTTATAATGAATACCGGTAGATCTCTCGACCATATAAACCTTACTAGCAATGGCTTCCCACTCCATTTTGCCACATAACTGGAAGGGTGCCTGCCTCTCTGTGGCCATACCATTGAGGCCGGACTCTAGAGTGCACAAGGTTTGTACACTTTCTATATTTTTGTATGGCAGAAAATGCAACCTTCAAACATCCTTTTAGTTTGCAGGACTTATCCAGGCAAACAATTTGTTTATTTGTCAAAATGGTCAAATCTATAAATATAAGTCATTTTACATTGTTGAAAAAAATATTTCCATGAAATTTTAAGAGAAATAGATCTAAAACTGCCTCATATCACTGATTTCACCCTGATTGTTGGCTTCAATTCAAAATATCCCACTAATCCAACAATGTCCTTATCATCACAAAACTTTTTAAATGAATTAGGTGTTGGGGAAAATATGTAAGTTAAAACTAAAACCAAACTGATTTATTACATATGTTAATTAAGCAAGAGTGCTATAAATGTAGAAGAGTATAACAGTCACAAATCATTAGAATATTCGACTTTGTAAACTCTGGATCAATCACTGATATTCAACTCAGATTTATATGTGTTACAAGACCACTTCATTGCAAAGCTGAGCTATCTTGTCATTGCTGTTTTATCTTATATTGATTTTCACATACCTTATACCCAACAAGGTTTTCAAAGCGAGGTGCTACAAAGGACCACGCCCCCATATTCTTGTGTTCCTCTTGACTCCAAACATAATCTGAGAGGAAAAAAAATCAATGATATAGATTCATTTCAGTAACAAAAATATGATGATTTCCAATCAATGTTATATCTATATCCGTTGATCAATATCTGATCTATGGCATAACAATATCTATTCCATGTAGGACAACATAAAGACATAAGATTGCCTGTCTGCAAATTTCTCAGAGTAATATATCTATTCACTTTTAATCAAGAGCGTATGTCTATTTATTTATGAATATAGTACATACATCTCATCTTTGGCAAGACAGCATAATTATACACATCACACATTGCATGATGCAATGACTACTACCACCATGACTAGATTTAGAGTTACGGAAAATCTGAAATTGACAAGTTCCAAATTGACCTGTGTTTGTTGAATCATTCAAGATACACAACTCCTTGCAAAAGAACATATATATAATATTGATGGCTTTGAGAGACAATCCATCAGAATCTCATATTTGGTATAAGGTAAGCTGTCAAACACAGAACAGTAGCTCCAACTAGACAATTTATCCCCACAACCACAATATAGCTATTCTGTCCACTCGTCAATCATTTTTGTCTGACATTTAATCATACCATCCACCCATCAGTATCTCACCTTTGGCATTAGTATATCTACTTAAAACACTTTGCAGGACATCAGCTGGGAAGGGGCATAGAGACTCGACCCTCACTATGGCTATATCATGAGCCTGTCTGCTCTCCCTCTCCTTCTGAAGGGCATAATAGTGCTTTCCACAGCATATAATAACCTTCTGGATACTGTATTTACAATAAAAAAAAGGTTGTGATATAAAAATTAGAGGCTGACTAATCACTGGAGTCAAATAACAGACTCAGATATTTCTTTTAGTGTACTTGCAAAATTTTCAATTAAATTGAAGTTAATACATGCATAAACATACTTCAAACAAGAGGAAGTGAACAGTTGAATACCTGTAGTTTTTATACAACATATTTCCTTTAAAAAAAAACAAATATTTCATGATACCTCATAACAAACATTCTTTCTGATGTTTACAAAGAAGACAATTGTATTTTGGGTATGAGATTTTATACTTGTAGTAACTTCTCTTATACTGCCAGGTAGTAAATTCTGGATTGGCAACCTGGAGTATAATCAAAATACAAATACCATCATGTTATTTACTCAATGAGTTAAATAAGTTTATACTATGACAAAAAAACACCCTTATTTCCATATATGCATACGGAATTAAACTTTATTCGCAGACTTAATAAAGCACACATTGATTTATAAACAGTAAAAATCTGAAATATTAAATGCTTTATCACTGAACAACTACAAAGATTCTCCACAGGGCAGGCAAATCAAATCTATAATAATGATAATGATAATAATAATTTTATATACCGCAAATCGCAAATTGCCTTTACCATAGCAAGATGAGAAGTGTATTATACATTCAACTTCATTGTAAATTACACCAAAATACGAGCTTGCATGAGAAATAATTGTTGATATTGTAGGCCTGCACATAATGGGTGCCAGTCTGTGGACTATTCGTTATTGGTATTTAAAAAGAATAGCATTCCATAATAATCTATACATATCAGTAGAAAAACCTTGAATGAAAAATGATGGCCTTTATCAAATGGAGGTATGCTCATTCTTTTTTTTCAATAACTTATCTGTTCCGAGAGAGTTCACTCCAATGTATAATATTACTATAATGTTACTGTATCACATACCTTTTAGGATCAGTAGTCTGGTCATCTATAACTGGTCTAAAACTAGTTCCAGGACCCATCTCCGAGAGGTCTGAAGTGGCAGCTGGAAGACGTAGAAGGATCTTTGGAGAGGCCATGATCAAAGGCTTCCTGTAGTTACGGACCATCTGACATGGAAAGAATTGAACCAATCAAAACATCACTCAAGTTTGCCATCTAATTATACTGAAGACCTTCATTAATGATTATAAAAAAGCATATTCTCCTTTTGCTTAACCCTTACACCCTCATTATTTTTATACCTTGTGCTTTGTCATTTTAATTCTTATATTTATCTCACCTTACATATTACTTATATAAACTTTGTAATGTGTTTTCATGATGAGTGTTAAATAAAATCTGAATTTGAATGAAAAGTAACATATAAATGGAAATCCTTTGTTCATAAAAGGAGAGCAAGGATACAAAAGTTCGGTTTGTATTAGCAATAGATCTCCATATAAAGATTTACTGCACCAGATTAGTTAATGCAGTGTTCAACAAAAGTGAGTATATCCCTTAGAAATACAGTGCAGCTCTTCACAACAATAATTCACTGAACTCAAACAATAAATAAAGAATTTTAAGACTATGACATGAACATTTATTCTTATAGAGGATGCATATAAAATTGTGCTTATTAATCAACATATCCATAAGGGATACAGTGTTTTGCATGACATGACCATTGCTCAAATACAAAGCTACACAATAGTGTAGGAGGTTTCACAGTACACCATGTATCTTTTGGGGGGCAGGTGCTGGTCCTGAAAAGGGCCACCCAAAATGACTTTTGGTGGTCCTTTTTTAGGACCTACACCTGCCCAAGAAAGATACATGGTGCACTGTGAAACCTACTACACTATTCTTTTTCGCCCCCTTCAGAAGTTAAAGCTACACAATTTTCATGACTATAATGCCTCTGAATTAATCTTAAATTAAATCTCCAAAACAATTGAAGATGCTAGTTCTGTTCAACGTGGGTAAATGCATTAAAGTTATCAACTGAATTTGCTCCACTTTTGCAGTAGCTCAACTTTCCTCCACCATCCTATACGCACCTGTCGTCGTAGAATATGAAAGTACTGAGCTGGTGTTGTTGGGTTGGCAATCTGCACATTGACATTGTCTCCATCCACTCTCTCATCGCTGCTGTCACAAGCCTGAAGGAATCGCTCAAGACGACAGGAAGAGTGCTCGGGGCCAGCTCCATCAAAGCCATGGGGAAGCAGCATGACGAGACTACTTTGAAGAAGCCATTTTACTGCATGGGGGGTAAGAAGAAAAGTCAAAGTGAGGGCAAATGAAAATGAATCATCACATGGTATTGGGTCCAAGGAATCTTTGCCTCCTATTGCGGTCCTTGCAATAACTTTGTTTAAATTCTTCTTTAACATTTTTGTATTAAACTGAACATGATTACGGAAGGACCGCAATAATAATAATAATAATTGGCATTTATATAGCGCTTCATCAATCTACGACTGTTCAAAGCGCTTCAAAATTATTATTACCCGGTCACTGGAATCATAGCATTCCAAGCAGCCTGTTAGGCGCAAACTTGCTAAACCAACCACAATGACGGTTGTTTCCTACCGGTACCCAATTAGCACCTGGGTGAGAGTGGCAAAGTGTGGCAATAACTTTGTTTAGTTTTAAATACTTCTTTAACTTTTTTTTATTAAACTGAACATGATTTCGAAAGTTACACTGCACATTTATATTGAAAATATACCTAAAGGAAAACGACCCAAACACTTTAAACATTTAAAAGTAAAGTTCTTCATGCAGTGTTCCAGTCGTAAGTGATAAAAGTAAATAAAAATACTGTGTACATGAAATTAACATTTCTGCATTCAAACAACAAATTAACTACTGGCAACTAGATGTATTACAATTCTATTATTCTTGCATTTGTCAGTGAACAACAAAAATCAATAATATAATGCTTACACTCTCCAGGAAAGATGTAGGTATCAATGATTGTCTGAGCAGCATTGAAGAAATCACCGAACTGAGCCTCCCATATAACCATCAGATTAGGAGTCTCTATGCTCATCCCATACTCGAAACCTAACACAGCTTCTTCTGACAGTGGACTGTTTGCAACCTAGCCGTAAGTATGAAGGGGGGGGGGGAAAGGGGTTTTAGTTATAGTGGAAACTTTTAACCCAAAGAGGGATACAGCATTTATCAGGTCAGATTTACTCTCTTTATGCTCATAAAATCAGCAATAATCATTATTTTATATTCATTTTTGTAATGAAAAAATAATGGATTTAAAACAAGTTTAATTATTGAAGAACAATTGGAACAAAAACTTGCATTTTGCAGTGATTCTGTCATTTCATTGTATTGTCAATTCAGAGGGTGTTATGATCAGCTTATGTTAATTGGCTTTTCATCAGGAATGGCACCACATAATGCACATATAATAATTTCATATTTTCAATATATTTTTCTGTTTCTAATCATAATCTATGTTAGGTTACTAGCATTCAAGATAAGTAGATTATTAAAATTTACTTTGGTTTCTCCTTTTATTTCTAAAGCTTATTCCTGCAATATAATCCGAGTATCAATATCATATCATTACCTCAAAGAAACCTCTTTGTGATTGATCGATGTGGTTGAGTGGTATGTGGATACTGTCATTATCTTGATCAACCAGCATGGCATGACGATGACTGAAGGTACCCCGCCCTACATCCTGACCACTTAGTCTCACATTGAATCCTGATTGGGGGGAGGAGGAAGGTAAATATTAGTGAACAAAAACAGTTCAACCAGAATCTCATGATCTTTTATCAGGGATAGCACTTACAATTTATATAAAAGCCTGGGAATAAACTTTTTTTTAAACAAAGTATATATTATCAATGGCCTAAAATAATCTGAATCACACTTGCTTTCCTAGACTAATCTAGCCCAGATCGATAAAGGAAGTGATCCAAATGATCACCTGGGAAAATCTCAAGGACTAAACTTGTGTTATGGATGTGTTATGGTTTTTTTGTATTTTTTACCAATCACATAGAGCCAAATCGTTACGTGGTCTTTTATATCTGGACCAAGACAGAAAACCAAACATTGCAAGCTTCAAAGACTAGTCCATGAATGACTACAAAATAGAATTCATATTAGGATGCAATCTTTGTTAGGATGTAACTGTGTCCTTTGCAGAAACGTCTATGTATTGAAAAGCCAGACAGATGTCTACCATTTGCGTTGTGTGAAACATTGACCCCAATGTTCAACACATAAAGGTGCTGCAGATGGTGTAACTACAAACCTTATCCTACACTTTTGAATATTGCTTCTTCCCTTATGATATAATAACAAAGAGGGTACCATTCTGAAGGGAATTCAAGTTAAATCATTGCTTAATACTGTGGGATTGGAAAGATTATCTGACATATTCCGATTTCCATTTTTTTTTTTGGGGGGGGAGTAAATAGCTTTATTCCTACTAGAATAAAACAATACCTTGAACTAGCAATGACCCAAAAGCCAAACTCTCTGCAGTAGCCCAATCTATAGCAGATCCGTCCTGTACTTTCTTCAATCTTGCATCTACAAAGGTCTTCTTTAGATGCGGGTGTATACCCTGTAAAAACAAAAGGTTTAGTGAAAGTTTGGTTGAAAATATTTCTCATACAATTTGGATTTGACAAAACTTACTTCTGCTGCCCTCCTTATCAGTCATTTTTATAAAATAATATTGTTATTTCTTTTTATTGGTCACTGAGATAATAAACATATTTTTATATAATCCTTACACCTCTTTTGTAATACTTCCTCAACGGTATTGTAGTTCTATAAATAGATATAATAAAGTAATAATACTCACAAAATCATTAGGAATTTCTACAGACTTTCCCCCAATGAATTTCAGTAAATCTGTTTCAACACCTGCAAAACGATATAAGAAAGCAAAAATAAGCACATTAGTTGCATAGTACATGTACACACATACAAGCATATAAATCAAATGCAAGGTTAATTAAAAATTAATTAAATAGTGTGTACTGGTGGTTTGGTGATGTACTGCTTTGACTATCCCTATTTTAGACCACAATGTCTGTTCTCTAGATAATAAGTTCCCCGCACAGAAGTCATTTTCAAGAAACACATATATCTATTCGCCTGCAGAAATGCAAAGGCAGTGGCAGAACCCCCTGGTCAAGCACCTGCTCATGCAAGCCTTGAAAACTTTTCACACTCCAGTTGAAATATAATTTGAGAGCAATATCCGATAGGTTAAATGATTCTATCATCGCAATTTTCAGAGCAAGGGCTTGTTTAATAAAGAACTTACAATTAAGGTAACTCTGCAAATTAAATAAATTACCATGGAAACCTTGAACCCTGTCATCAGGGTAGTTTAGCTAAGCCTTATGGGAAAAGATAATCATGATTTCTTTAAGAGACAGTCCCAGATTACCGAAAACTTATGCAATTTACTTAGTTCTAGTCAAATTGAATACAACAGACATGAGATTCATTCTGGGGGCCTCTCATATACACACCTACATGTAGGGGAACTGTTACACCCAGCCACGTGCACAGAGAAAACCTGTAGCCAAATTGAAGCTTGCTATACCTAGCCTAGCAGATTCTCTAGTATTAAATCAACAATGATTGATTACTTGAGCTCCCTCGCACATGCACAAATAGATGAAATGCATAGAAGATCTATCTGCCTTGGCATATACAATTTTCTTCACGTAAATCATTAATATATTCCCATAATGATAACTCTATTCCTTCTCCCAGTGTTCTACTTCAACCAATCTCACCTGTATCCCATAATGCAATGTGTAATGGAGGAGGATCACATGATGACCATTGACCCTGACGTATGGATTCATAGGCATGGGCGGGGGAGGAGTCTGCTTCTTTCAGACATCGATTCCATTCCTGCATCTTCTCTGACACATTTGTGTTAATCTCCTCCTTATTGATGGATCCCTCTTCCTAGAAATGATAAAAATAAAAAAATAGATTTCACTTTTCCTTATGTTCAAAGAAAATGTCATTCATCATCATCAAAACTGCCAACCATTGAAAGAGAAAATTAGTAATCTATATCCCCAAAATTATATTTTTCCCATCAAATCTTTTTTCTGAACTACCCCTTTTCTTTTTTTTTTTACCTGTTCACTTTATTCTAATGTCATCTGCTGCCGAAACTACCTTAAGTAGAGCACATAAACACAAATATCAAGAACTCCATCTTTAACTCACGTATTGAAGTGCACACGCGAGCGCACATGTTAGTGCTTATTTGTTTACATACAACATTAGTACTTGTATTCCTAAGTTGCTCTTTCCCCTATTTTTCTGATCCTCCCTTTGGCCCCGAATTTGTGCTTTTTGGATGCCTTTGATTCATTTGTATTCCTGTCATATTTGTCCTAAAAATACTATTTTCTTTCATAATAGCAGCTCTGCATCATCATGCATCTTTATAATCCTCCTAATAATATCATCATCATCATCATCATTGCTGTTATTATCATACCAATATGGTAATATATTACAGGTCATAATGCAGTACATCAGTGTGGTAAAATTAGGTCACATGTTGGAAAAGTGACAAGAAAAAAAAATGTAATCATGAAATGCTAAAAAGGGTGTGCATTGAAAGGCGATTCTTCATAGATATAAATCATGCTTCTGTTATGTAATAGTAGCTGTCTATTTCCCATTTGGTGTACATTGCACTGCATTTCCAAGTTGACCTTACCTCCTAGGTCAAATTGCACAGTACACTACACAGAGGCTAGGCTTGCAATGAAAAAAAAATTGAAGATATAAATGTTCTGGCCCACAGTAACAACAATCTGTAAAATTTGCATTTTAATTTGTGATTGTAGCTCAAGAGTGCACGGACCAACCATTTTGATCAACTTCTACTTACGGCAGCTTTCTGGATGTATGCATCTGGTATGCTGAGCCTTGATCGGATGTTATCATACATGATGGGCTGGGTGAAGGAGGGGTCGTCAAGCTCGTTATGACCCCAGCGACGGAAACACAGAAAGTCAACCACCACATCTTTCCTGAATTTGTGTCTGTAGCTCACTGCAAGCCTGCAAGCTGATAGAACAGCCTGGAATATTGACAATAAAGCATACCCCAGGGATGCAATTATATTACAAAATTATATAGTTGCATTCAAGCGCGGAAACTCATCACACAATTAAGACAAAATGGCATATAGACTACCAAAATCCCAACAGAGATGTACATGTATACTTTCAATCATGAAAGTAGAACAATATTGTGAACTAAAATTTAATTCAAAATGCTGGTCAAATATGTGGTTTAAAAACAATATGCATCCAATATCACAAAGTTGTTATTTCATTGATTCAATGATATTTTGTCACACAAAAATTTGTGCTATAAACCAAAATTAACCTTCTTTAGATAGCAACAAAATTTGCATATTGTTAGTTGTTCCTTGGTCAATAAGAATATTAGTCTGTTTTTAGATACCTCAGGGTCCATGCCATTCACATGGATAACAGGATTTCCATTCATTTTGGCAATGTCACTACAGTATGGAGAAGAGCGCCCTCTCTCTGATGGTGTGGTGAAGCCAATTTGGTTGTTGACGACTAGATGTATGGATCCACCGACGGCATAGTGAGGAAGGTTGGCCATCGCAAAACATTCAGCAATCACTCCCTGTGGTGTAATAGAAAGGTAAATAAACATTCTACAAGAATGCTATTTTTCCTTAAATACTTAAAAGAGACTCTTCTCATTTTGAGGGAGGTTTATTTTTCTGGTGGAGAAATTAAAGAATTGAAACAATTGTTTAGAAAATTTAAAGGAGAAATATATTGATTATGAATATAGCCTTATTATATATCAGTGGAAAGGTAATGATGTGGAGATTATCATTTGGTCATTCAAAAATAACAAAAGTAATACATAAGGTGGAAATCGCCAATTAAAAAACGCTAAAATGCCTTTCCGAAATAGGCCTCTCATCGGTCTCTGAATTGACTCGAATTTGATGACGTGTATGAGTGTTCGAGAGACGTGATTGGCTCTCCCATGTCAAGCTCCACTTGCATGCAAAACCTGTTGCAAGGCCGAGGGTACGTTTTCTCCACACTGTCACTGAATACTCCGATCATGAAATGAAAGAAAACCCAGAAGTTTATCTAGATTTTGGATTTTCAAATTGACGATTTTGAAGATGAAGAGAATGATGAAGTTTCTAGCTCTAGTCAGTGATGTGGATGGAGGTAAATTAGAGGAATTACGACTATGATGATGAGTCGGACAATAAAACTTGCATGCCGATTCGCTACCAACTCATGCAGCTGCTATAGTGCTAGCTGCACGTACCGCGGGCCAAAATAAATCCATGAAAATGAATTCCAGCCTGACCATCCAGACAGAGTCTCTTCCCTCCGTCAATAAAATTTACTCTAAAGAAGGAAAATAAGGATATAACTGTACTTACAAACAAGTGAATATATACGAACCTGAAGGCAAATCAACTCAACGAATAGCAGCAGACGATATGCAGCGACAATAAACTTTCCGTGGCTGGGATAAATTGTCACTCGTTCTGTTAGATACAATTTCTATCTCATTATTTTGACAAAATTACGAAACTCGGGGAATTATTTATCTTTATAAGAATATAGTAACACCTCATATTATTTATAAATTATGATAAAACCTTTTTTTTTAAGCAAAAAGTTGAGGTAAATTAAAATTAGATGTAAAAGATCATCCCCAACATGCGTAGCCCGTATGTGATTGTAAACAAACCATCACAAACACACATTGCTTGCTCGCCTTGGCTGAGAGAGTAGATGCACGTGTTGCACAGCTCTTAATCGGCATTTTGGATGGTTTGTTTACAATCACATACGAGCTACGCATGTTGGGGATGATCTTTTACATCTAATTTTAATTTACCCCAACTTTTTGCTTCAAAAAAAGGTTTTATCGTAATTTAAAAATAATACGAGGTGTTACTATATTTTTATATAGATAAATAATTCCCCGAGTTTCGTAATTTTGTCAAAATAATGACGTAGAAATTATATCTTACAGAACGAGTGACAATTTATCCCAGCCACGTGAAGTTTATCGTCGGTGCATATCGTCTGCTGCTATTCGTTGAGTTGATTTGCCTTCAGGTTCGGACATATTCACTTGTTTGTAAGTACAGTTATATCATTATTTTCCTTCTTTAGAGTACTATTTTATTGACAGAGGGGAGAGACTCTGTCTGGATGGTCAGGCTGGAATTCATTTTCATGGATTTATTTTGGCCTGCGGTACGTGCAGCTAGCACTAGCAGCTGCATATGATCAGTTGGTAGCGAATCGGCATGCAAGTTGAATTGTCCGACTCATCATCATAGGCGTAATTCCCCTAATTTACCACCATCCACGTCACTAGAGCTAGAAACTTCATCATCATTCTCTTCATCTTCAAAATCATCAATTTGAAAATCCAAAATCTAGATAAACTTCTGGGTTTTCTTTCATTTCGTGATCAAAGTATTCAGTGACAGTGTGGAGAAAACGTACCATCGCAACAGGTTTTGCATGCAAGTGGAGCTTGACGTGGGAGAGCCAATCACGTCTCTCGTACACTCATACACGCCATCAAAAAACCCCAATTTCGCGGACGTAATTGTGCCTGTTTGAAGCATTCAGAGAGAGAACTTTAAACTATCAATTAAGTGAGTTTCATCGGTCTCCATGATAAATGATGTACACCATCGTGTTCTTCTGATTTTCCCCTTTAATTTGATATATAATTCTTAATTTTTATGATTTTCAATATATTTCTACTTTAATAACAAAATTACTTTTCACTGTTTTTACATTGATAATATTAATTATGCTTTATGGATGAATTATCAAATCAATGAAATCTGTCCACAAGGAACTATATGCACATCAACGAACGTAGAGGGCAGCAACACTTTGCAGTATTGCTTTTAGGAAGGTCCACTCCGCTCAGATTTTGTGACCATTTTCTCCCAGAGCACTTTTTTGGAAGATTGTAGAGTTGATTTTTTTTTTTTGTTCAATTTTACTATTTATTATTGATAATAAGACCTCCAAGAAAATATGTTAAATAATATTATTTTAGCATATTTGTATTTTTTAAAAATTTTAAAACAAAAGGTAATCATGATTTTTGTAGTTTACATGGCAATAAAAATACATAGACTGATGACATTTGTGTTACCGTTCTTCTGCTTAATTTCGCTGCCCCTACCAACTCTACACAAGCTAACACCAGAGCCAAGACCGTGATGTTCTGGTCTGGCCGCGCCGAAACTTCCCCGGTCACCTGTACCTCGGTGCGCGTACTGCGCTGCGTGAATGATAATGCTGACTGCACTGCACTGGCATGATAATCTCGACGCGACTCGACTTAGCTAGATATGGACTTGAAAGATATAGACTTGGTCTGTCATTGATGTGGCACTATGGCGGATGAGCAACGATAAATATTCAAGGTTAGAATTTTAATTTTCACTTAGAGTGTAGAATGTAGTCTGAAAATCTAAAATAATTATGCTATATCCACAAATCCAACCCACATTTTGCAATCCATCAGGCAAGATCGAATACGACCACTAAACAGCAAAGCCAAGTCCCAGACCCAGTCTAACGTTAGACATAATATTAGACAGCAATTATCTGGTTCATTATCGAGCTATGTATATTCCGACGGGTCTTGACTTGAGACAAACTATCAAGGGGCGAAGGTCTATGTCACATCTACTTTTTTCATTTCATAATTTTACAAAAATTTGTGTTAGCATATGCATGCAGCCCACCGTACCCTACCTCAGCACCGACCGGCCCGGGGCGCCGACGCGGTCATGCCAGCCATGGCGCTTGTATAAGAGGCGGTGCTGGATTGTGTAGGCGCATTATGGTGCAGCGAAATTTAGATGAAGACGTATCAACCTCACGTATACTTGTTATCATATTGATATGCAAAGTCATAAAACTGTTGTCACCACCATGTAATATTTTATGAAAAATACAGGAACAAGTAGTTCATATTTTTAAGCATGATATTTAATGTAAAAACATTTCAAGCAAAAATAATGATAAAGAGGAAATGAAAATAAATCAACTCTACAATCTACTAAAAAAGTGCTCTGAGAGGTTTTCGGTGGTCACAAAATGACTTGGCTAAATCCGGGTGAAATTAGCAGACTGGTTTATTTATGACAGAATTTAATCCTGTTTTACTGAAGATGTACAAACAAATTGTGACAATAATTTAGTGATATATTATTTTAAGAATTTGGTACATTATTATTTAATTTTTTATATATTTTTTGTTTTCATTGTTTTAATCTACTATTGTCATAATCTATTAGTTTACCTATATTTTGCTGTCACTCCGTGAGTGTATTGTATCGGATCATGGTTTCGTTGGCATGACTACCAAATTGCTCGCGCACTTCATTTGTATGCGCGTATCGAGTGGACCTTCCTAATAGCAACACGCTTGTGTGTTGCTGCCCTCTACGTTCGTTGATGCACATTGTCTATTCTCTGGAAGGTATTCCAGCTTTAATAAAAAACATATTTTATGGTTCCAAAAAGGTAATGCATTCTTCATTGATGTTTGTAATCCATGAGGTAACTCATATATATCATCATCTTTAGAACTCCAGAAAGGGTTCAATCCAGTACCTAATTATTCACAGTCCAGAGACCTATCCACTACACTCTGACACATACAGTACGACAAAGAAATAAGTGGTTAGGGCCAAATGGTAATGTGAAGGTATCAATCAATTTTGAAAGCACCCAATTTTTAGTTTCTCATAGAATCAGGTATGATGGTAATTTTTATTTATGTGTCATGGGCAATTTGTTTACCCACTCTTTTCACAGTTCACACATAGTCTTTTTAAACCTCATTGGTGTGTTCACACCAATATGCTGTGCACAAGTCAACCAATTTTCATTTCATTACAACAAACCACCACATACCTGGGCAACAAAAGCTGCATCACCATGAAGAAGAACGTTCATGACTTTATCGCCATGACAACAATCAGATGAGGGATCAGCAGCATAGTCACCTTCTTGTTTTCTCATCTGGCGCCCTCTAGCTTTACCAATGCCAACAGGTATGTTAGCCTAGAAGAAAACATATGCATGTATCATATTAATTGGTGAAATCATATTGTAAAGTTGATTACCAATATAGAGTGCCTCTATCTACTTTATTTAAATGAATTCATTTGGACTTGCTTTTATGTTTAAGATAACTTCTTGTTAAATCAAATGAATTATGAAATAAAGTATTAATTTTACATACCATAATAGCAGGGCCCACTGGGAGAATAGTTTTCGGAACTGAAGTGTCTACCCTGGGTATATATACCGTTATTATTATCATTATTACCATGACCACATAGAATCTTGTTACATTATAAAACCAATTATTTCACAAAAACACGAGGGAAATCCATCAAATAAGCTTGAATATGAAAAGGTTTTTTGGGCATAAGAAGAAACTCCATCAATATTCTTAGACATAATTGCTAAATAGAAAGTAGTGAATAAACTCAAATGAAATTAGATTGAAGTAAATGGGCTAACAACATAACATTTGTATGATGTACAGCAATATTGATTGCATTTTGTAGAACTTTTTTTTTTTTTAAGTTTGATTTAAATTAGCAGAGATGGTTAATATGCATAAGTTTATTCCATTTTAAGCAGTGTTCAGTAATAATGCATCTTCTAAAAAAAAAGATTATTAACAAACATGAATAATGTATGAATGCTAAATGTCAACTGAATTCAAAATTGCAGATAATAAATCCTCTACGAATCATGAAACAGAAATCCTAAAATTATGATAAGATACTCTTTTGAACATTTTGAACAAATCTAGCAGTTAAACAGTTATGCCCATATTCTGAACTCGGGTTTAATTCACACTCTGTGGTCAAAAGTTTTGGTTAAACTACGGATAGCACTCAAATCATTCGTAACTGACTATGAATAAATACTGAAATAATTCTCTTCATCATTAAAACATAAAAATGTACATGTAAGTTTGAATTTTTTAGCTTCCCATGAGTTTGACACAGAATTAGACCATGGTGTATTAAAGCAAAACCAGACTTCAGGATACAGGCCTTCGCAATTACACATTAACAAAGCACACAACTACCACCTATTTTTATTAACAACTTGTCAGACTACAAATGTTAATGAAACACTCTTCGAGGTGAACCTCACTTAGATTACAGAAAAGCACACATCACAGCAAAGCAACAAAATACAAACTGGATACGAATATTTTCTCTTGTTTGTTCACAGAGACGAGAAATAGGGCCACAGGCAAAATATCTTTTCCCATCGCATCTTTACCTCAAGATGTGAAGGATTAGGAATGAGAGAGAGATGCAATTCTTTTCCGTCCACATCCAGATCCACGGACGTCCCTGTGTAAACACACAGGAATACAGTAGTACAACACAGAAACATTGGAGTGGCCCTAGACCATAACAGAAAAAGGGCTCCCGGTATTCGAAAGGCAATTACAGCTTATCCAAATAAGGTAGTTTTTCTTCTTTGTTCCAATGTTTGATAGATGAGTGTGAAAGTTATGAAATGTTATTTGTATAGATATATAGTGATTTTATAGCATTCTTAATACCAGGAAATTTTAATTGAAACAAAAATGTTCTCTTTTTTTCAAACATAGCTGAAAAATTTTAAGCACAATAATTAATCATCATATCTATGGAAGTTTTTCCACTTTGACACATTAACATAAGCAACCGCTTAACCCCTTATGACAAAACATAATGTTTATGAAAACTTAAAACAGAGATGAAACTAATCGACTAATCTGATATTTTTTTGTCATTTTTTATTTAATACACAGGTCATCCCATTATTTTGGGCACTTTTTCTACTTATGATTAAGGCACAGCCATTGTTTAATCAATATTGACTTGATGAAACATTATTATTCATCCATTTGTATTTGCCTTACTGTTTAATTGATTTATTTATGTTTCTCATATTCATGCACTTATTTTGTTAATTTACGCACTTATTTTATTAATAAAGTTCTTAGTCCTTATATATTATAGCATACTCTACTTTTGTCATTTTTACCTCATAAATTTATTAATTTCTGCTTGAAGTAGCAGATTTGGTGTTGTAAACCCTGTAGTTTGCAAAAGACAATTCGTTGAATACATGATTCCTATTAATGCACCATCCTTCAACAAGAGCCAGTAAAACTGTAGGATGATTTTGTAATAAATGCATATGAGCCAAAATGAAAAAGAATAATTAACCAAATTAACTTACAGAGATGTGTCGGTATGTCCCCCACACAGTGCAGATGTGGGGCATACTCTGGGTTGCCCCTGAGTTTCTTCAACATCACCAATGGTGAGAAACCAAGGGGTCCCATTAAAAGATTCAAGCGCCCTCTATGTGGCATGGCAAGAACAATGTCTTCAACTCCATCTATTTTGAAAGGGGAAAAGTAAAATAAAAATGTGTTAATATGAAAAGCCAAAAGAGTGAATATATTCATTATACTAGTTAGCTGGTATGATATGCAATTCGTATGGTTTCTTGTTGCTTGTTTTGCTTTCAAACAATAACTTTGAACAGTTTTAATGTAAGACAGTACAAATCAGCATTACATTAGTAATTACATATATATGATCATAACTGGTGTAATCATCATCATTACCATAATGCGGTGTAAAAGTAAGCACAGCTGGGGTGTAATTTTCACAGTTATCAGTGGTAGATCTACAGTGGGAAGGGGCAGATAAAGAGGCTAAAACGTCAAAATGAGGCTGCAGGTAATTGACCCTTGATTTCATCAATGATAATCAATTAAAAGAAATGGATACCTGAAACAGCTTGAGTAAAAAGTTGATGGAAAAATGCCATCATGCTCTCAGCTCCTTCCCCGCCGTAACGCTTTACAGTCGCAAACTTGGTGGTCATGAATTGGTCAAAAGCCTGGATAAATAACACAAAACAAAATAAAATACAATTCTTTCTATGTCATAACAGGTGAAAATAACATTTTCTGTATTGCAGGGGGGGGGGCTACTTTTCCCAATTCTGTCCATGGCGAATAACATTTTGCATTAAAGAAATAGTAAGTTACAGGGGATTAACCAACTGTAATCTAAAAGGGATGTTTTTTTTCTTTAATTATGGCCAAATTCCAACTGTCCCCTTTTTATCTTTATTGGATACTCAAAACTACACTTGTGGAATATACAGAAAAGGATGTTTCACTAAAGTACCTAATGATTTAAGCTTCCATATAACTATATAAAACCAGTGCTGTCATTGTCTATGTAAGAAAAACAGTAAATAAAAAAAAATAGTAATAATTTACTTAACAAAGCATCTACAGATACCGGGAATAAAAAAATCAATGTGAATTAATTTTTTCTAGTATCCATTCCCAATGATACTCAAGCTTACAAGCTACATACACCCGAGGATCATTCCAGAAAGGACTTAAAATAAACTTTGCTATCATGTAGAGGAGAATCACCACCTTTGCACGTTAAGAACCCACAGCACTATTCAAATAAGAGTAGGGGGAAACCCTGGTGTAGTGGTCCACCTGCATTTCCCAAACCAGTTATCGGGAGGAGAGACCTACGGGTCACAGTTCTGTGTGCGCGCCCTTGTAGGCGACCCAGATTGGCTGGCTCCTCTAATGCACCTTTGAATATCTTTGACAGATATATGGCACTATACAAATGCTGTGCATCATCATCATCACCCTGTTTGGCATTCAACATTCAAGAAGACATAGCATTGTCGATCTGGTGCTGCACAGTGGCTGCGGGACCTATGATCGATTGGGCAAAATGAATTTTTGGAGTACTTCTATTTAAGATTTCTATTTCGAACAATAAAATATGGATTTTCATTTTGTTAATTTTTTCATGATTGAAAAACACATGTATGAAACAAGACTAACCTGAGCATCTGCCATCAATTGTGCAATCCTCTGCCGAGTGGCATTAGATACAAACCAATGAGGGCTCTCTTCAGCTTCATTGGAAAACCATTCTCTCTCTTCACTTGTCTGAAAGTATCACATAAAAAAAAATAGTTACTTCACCAAAGTTTTACAATGAAAGCGAAGACACAGATAATTTTCATGTTTATTACTCCTATGAACTCATTTGAAAGTGTCTGCTCTTCAACGGAATGTGGATATCACCATCACTTGCGATGAAATCACTGAGAGTACTGAGGAATGTGTCTTACACAGTGGTTTTCTTTCATTTTTTTACTATCATTAGCTACTGAATATTTGCATCTGGCTGACTTAGAGCAAAGTAAAAATCACTGACTTGGCCCTTAATACAAAACATGTACTTCCTTCAGGTTCTAAAGGTGACTCTGCCGATAACTGTTATCTCTTTGGACCATAGAAATCTGTTTGCCTTGAGGGGGAATTCCCTTAGAAGATGTAAATATCACACATTTGACATATATCTAATAGTTTTAATAATTGCTGCAACCACTAACATGACTTATGCAATAGTCAGACTCAGTGTTTACAAGATAGAAACATGTTATTTTAAACCTGTTGGAGACCTGAGCCCTCATGAACACAGGTTGTGCATAATCACATCACTTGTATAATGAAGAGATGATATCAGATATCAAAATCAAACATACATTCCATGTCCATTCATGTCTAATTCAAATCATGAACATAACTTCTTTACCTATCAAAAGCATGTAACTGCCTGATAATTCTTATTTCACCTACCAGTAAGTGAGCAAATTCAACAGCAATATTGCCACAGTAAGCCTTCTGTAGATGCTCAATAACCTCTTGAATTGTTCCTTCCTTTTTTCCAATGTTTACAATACCTACACGTAAAAACAAAAACATGAGAAGGGAAAAACCAAGTTAATACATATAAAAACAGATTTCCTAATCAAGCCAAAAGTAACACATGCACACCAAAAATATTTTAATAATACATCATGGTAATTGCTGTCGTAGATTTTTCAATTTTAATTTTTTAACATCTACTCTTTCATGACAAGAAGCAAAACAGTTGTAAAGAATACATGTTTGTTCAAAATATTTTCCAAATGATTCTGATAGAAAATGTGTCATTGCTGAGAAGTTGACATAACAAGCATGATCAATCCAAATGTCTGCACCCTGTCTTTAGAGTTACGATTGATCTGATCAATCACAACTATGGACGGCCAGCAAGGTCAACATCTAAAATACGTGTTTGTTTAAAGTATTTTCCAACTATGATGTATATATTTAGTACTACGTATATTCATGCATTCATTATTTTCTTGAAAATTCACTGTGCTTCTCTTTGTTTACAAAGGACATTGTGCAAATTTCCTGTAGAAAAAAATATGACACTGATGGATATCCATAGAGTTATGATTGATTGGATCAATCGTAAGTCTTTGTACGATGGGGCCCTGGTCTTTTTTACATGTGCCTGTGTTGGTGATCTCCAGTGTGGTCAATTTTCAGTTTAGATTTCATGATTTCACAAAGTTAGGTTTCTGATCTACTATGATATGATGGCAGCTGACCTTGGTTTTACAGACTTTTCCATGAATTCAGAGTTTGCTGCAATTACTTTCCTTTTAATAAAAATTACCTTTAATAAAAATTGATGCTATTAATGTGTAAAAAAATGAAATTCACCTGTCAAGTTGTACAGTTCACTGTTATCAGATGAGAGTCCATACAGCTGAGGATCTAACTCAGGCACAGATCTAGAATTCACAAACATGATAATCGAAATAAAAATTAACTTCTATATCACGGTGCTGCAATGCAATGTTATACTCATAATGATCATTAATAACTTTACTATCATATCGAACATTACTGGGTATTCATTTGACACCAGTTATAAAGACCACAATAAGGTGATATGTACCCATTTAATAATTATAATACAATGTCAAGTAGTATTCACAATCAAATATTAACAATACAGACCAAATACCAAATACAGATGTGGAGAGGATGGAAATGAAATATTGGCTGGGGACGACACTTTGTAGGACCACTTCCCTGGGACCCTAGTGAATTGGATTGGGGCAATGGGGATAATGTCTGCATTGGACAGCTATTCAGGAAGTCCTGAATTGCTGTCTGGAACACATTAAAACTAAATAATTGACAATATCAGTGAGAGTAAATAGCATGGACCCAATATTGTCTATTCATCAACATCAATTTCAGGATATTTTGTTACTATCATCATATTGTGCAGCCATACCAAACTGCAAGTATGCTTCATTACAAATTTCAAGTGAAATGGGCAATGCACAAAAGGTAACACAAGGTATTTAATCTGTCAATTATAATATTTTGTAAAGTAGTTTGTGTTGTACATAAAAAGTGTACCCTCACTGATCATAGACTCCATCAAACTCTGACCACAAAAGAAGCGTTAGTAGGGTCCTGCTTGGATCACTTCTGTTCCATACATGTATTTATATGAATATCATACGATGCCATTCCAACCCCACCATCTTTCTAAAAATCAACATTATAAATTTATATTCAAAGAAAGTCTGCCTTCTATTAGCTTTGTTGTAAAATCATTGTAGAGTCTGTAATACGCACTGGAGTTGCAACAGCCCCAAAGGATCCAGCGTTGCCCTTTTGTGTCCATGTTCCCTGTAGGCTATTACGAGGCGGAGCAGATTGGCATTCTCAATCCTATTCTGTATTACAGCTTTGTCTGAAAAGAAAATTAAGACAATCTGATAAATCAAATTAACCTTAACTCAAAATTTGTGAAAGGGCAGTTGCTAGCTTTCTAGTCTTTACTGTTTTATGAGGGCCTGCTCAAACCCCACAATACAAATAAGTCGCAACTCACAAGTCAAAGTTTCCCGAAATTTATCTAGAAACTTCAAGACAATATATTAATCTGGGCTTCAAATCAAATTTAGAAAATGAAAAATAATACTGCACTGTCTTAATAATACCTGCTAAATCTTCATGACCCGCTATCAAAATATGATTCATGAGAGAGAGAGACAAGAAGCAACCCCCCCCCCTCTAGACTGCCAAAAATGAGTGGAGATTAGTTTAGGAAAAGTTCACTTGATCTGTAAACCCCCCCCCCCCCCCCCCATTCAAAATGCCAAAATAAACATCATTCTATGAATCTCAAAGATCAGAAAATATTATTGGGCCAAAGGCTAAGGCTAAGCCCAAACTTATCCCAGTTTTTCACTGGTACAGCTATTAGATATTAACAAGTATACCTAGTACTTGTCAAATATATGAGAATCCTACCTAGGATAAAAAACACAGACTCTAGAGTGATGCAGAGGGGCCTAGGATATTCTTTGCATAGGAAATACAAAGCCTTTGAACACTTGCTTCTGATTGCTCGTGGTCGAGTGGTCAATTACAGTTTTCACTTATTTCAGGGGTGGTATTTGAGGTAATTTTATCTTTAAAATATTTTGTCTTTTAAAATGAAATTTGTATTCTGAGAGACATTTTATCTCTCTGGTAAAGTTTAAAATTTTATCTGCACTAAATTTTTATCTTGCATAACTAAACAGAGCAAAGCCCATGTAGACATATCCATCGCGTTTCTAACCATTGTAACGCAGATGATATGCTTGCGCCCATGTTAATTTGAAGAAAAATTAAAACCTTAAAAAACCTTTTAAATATCAATATAGCGTGGGGTTTATTTCATCTCTGCAATGTTCATTTCAGCAATATTTCTAGGTTATTTAGCTCCAAGTGTTGAATTGAAAATGAAGAAAAATAATATAATCATCAAGAGCAATAGTACCTTAACATTATTCCTGTAGTCGAATTAGCCTATTTCATAAGGCTTTTCTTGACCAATATTGTCTTTGAAATGATGCTTGTAATGACGCGATAAAGACATCCCCCCAACAGATGAGAGTATTTTCATTTCTTTAAAAGAAATCTCTGTAAAGATGCGCTAGCGCATTTAAATTCAATAAATAGACGCAATCTCACTCTTTTGCCACACGTCCTGGCAGAATGGATATTCATTGGTTAAATAAATGAGAGTGCTACAAAAGTCAAAAGAGCGTTTCTCATTGGATATTGTTTCAATAGTGTACATCTTACACAGATAAAATGAAGATGATATGGTTCTCAGAATACCAATTTTGAGATATATTTAAGGGTATTTTACGTCACTGATTTTAACAATGATAAAATATTTTATTTCAGCCAAGATGAAATGGATCTTAGAATTAATACCACACCACTCATTCAATGAACAAGGTTAATATGATACACACCAGGTTTCTTAGCGCTCTACGCTGCACATTTGGATTCCCAGCCTTGATAGCAAATTATAACATCTTTTTCAGTTGTAACTTGATAATAATATGAACAATAACAATAACATTTAGATTGAACTGTAGATCTAGATCTAATTGACATGAAATGGAAATTAGGGCGATGATGAATTTTGACAGAGCCTGAGAGGTCTTCGACTACATGTACGTTACATGTTGTTAGACACTAACTAGACAGTAACACTTTTTTCTTGACTGCGCGTTGCGGATGCCGGATGGGCATAATTTCATAAATAGCGAATTTGGAATTCGATTCATATTTCATGACATTGGATTCTTAAGGTATTATCTTCTTACCTGTAAAAATATTCTCCCCCTCTGCTTGTTGCTGAAGGCCTATCAAATTAAGCGGCTGCCAAGCCGATTGTCGAAATCCGTACACATCGCGACCAAAATTGTACGAGCGGGATGGTTGGTGTTGTACGGCGGGAACTGCCCCCGCTAAGCGCCGTCCGTATGGCGTTGCCAGCTGCGACAGAATCCTGGCACGACTATGTCGAAAGAAACGCAACATGTTCCGCCTTCCAGTTTCTTTCCTTCTCAAAATTAAACACTATAATGGCAAAATGAAATGTATGATATATGTAGATACAAATTCAGGAATATTCCCAGGGTTTCTCGTTTGATTCCTTGCCAAAATCTTGATGTACTACTAGACTAACTTTAACGTTATTTGTCCCGACCCCTGGCTTGTTGCAGGCGCCTATGCATCAAAATGTCTAGTCTAGTTAAGTTCTAGACGTAGACGATATTAAACGAATTTATTTGCACCGATATATACGTTCTATTCCGTGCGTACGCCCAGCCGAGTGTGCGCGCAAAACCGAGAACCTGTACTCCGAGAAAATATCGTCTAGACCAGTTGCTCCGCGGTGACGTCAGAGGTCAAAGGTCAACGGACGAGTGCTCATGAATATGCATGAGTTACTTGTCAATCTCGCTGCGCCGAACAACAGTGCAACGTTGTTTACGTTTTCAATCGTTATCAGCTGTGTGCATACATTGTGCACGTGGGATTGATGTAGTAGATCTATGCAGGGACGTGAGCGTCCGTGATCTATGTGATGTGAATACATGTACATGTATCATACGACAGTTTGAGATAGTTCAAATAGACATTTCATTGTTGGGAAATTACTGTTACATGCATAATAGTTATTTCACTCTATGTGCATATCTTGGTTAAATCTGTGGGTATGATGTTACCATCATGATATATGAAAGAAGGTGCTAATGTACCAAATTTCAAACTTCAAAACAATACAGACTAGTTTTTCCACTTTACTCAGATGGAATAATTAATATACATGTTTAAATGATATATTTTATATTCTTCTTCATCTACACATGTAATTATATAAAGGCATTTTGTCTTAGTATGGGTATTGAAAATTCAGACTCATACATGTAATTAAACTCTCATTCTTGTCCCGGGGGGCCAGTTCCATTCACGAGTGGATACCATGCGCGACCATGGGGTCTCGAAAAGCACCCTAAACACGTAATTTCCATATTCTGAAAATGCACCCCTTAACAAGTATTGGCATGTGAAACCCTACCCTTAACAAGTATTGGAAACAAAACGATACTCTTGGCAAATATTCCCTGAAATGAACCCCTAAACAAGTACAGGAATGTTTTATTGTTACGGGTCCTTCGGTCGTCGGCTTTACCTAATTTGGTTTAGTACGACCCCATCTTCTACACCTCGCGCAAATTGGACTCTAAACACGAAGTGTTGGGGCAAAAAGGACATCCTTTATAAAACATTTTAATTTTGTTTTATCATCCCCGCAAATTCGACCCTAAACACGTAATTGTCCTAGCGAAATGGATACCCTTTTTTCATTATTTTTGTGTTTTTGACACCCTTATCACGTTACGTACGTAACGTGCCCTATCGTGAAAAAGACATCCTTTTTACGTGTTTTTTTGGTCGCGCATGGTATCCACTCATCAATGTAAGTGGCCCCCCCCCCCGGGATTCTTGTGAATGGATCACATCACGGTACATTTTACTGTGGGCACTTGTAAATATATCATTTTCAAAGTCTTCTTCACATATTTCACTGTCAAAGACATGGGTGTCGATCACGGGGGGGGGGGGGGGGGGTGGGGGGATATATCCCCCCTAATATGTCAAGTGGGGGGATGGCCTGTATTATCATCCCATCCAATAATTTAGGGTAGAAAAATTATAATAATGATGATGAAAAATGAAAAAGTATGATCATGATAATTATAGTGATGATTATAGTATGCCATCAATCAGTTTGTTTCCGTCGCAATGTGTGTATATTGTTATTAAATAAAAACATTCTTTTCCAGGACTTTAAAACAGATGGGTGGAGGTTCAAGATGACAAAAATTTAAATGTTTATGTATATGATATTTTTAACACATGACATAAAAGGACTCCGATGAACTAAAAACAACTTTTGTTGATAGGGTGTTCTATCCCACCAGGCAGTGGTGAATAAATACATTTTAATAAATCAATTAATTCAAAAGGGTGGGAAAATAAACGGGTGGAAAAATAAACGGGAGTAAAAGGGTGGCAAGATAAACAGGGAAAACCCCATGGACGTAAATCCCAGAGGGGTAAATTTTGAAAAAGTACAAAAAACTTTTCCCAGATTTACCCCTCCCCACATCCAAGTGCATGATGTTTGTTCCATTTAATCTACAACCCTTTTGAATATCACTTCATTTTTGTTATGTAAAATAAGTAAATCGCCAGGGATCGCTGTCATAAAAAGTTATTTGCAATGAGGTCTGACATGAGGCGAAAGATTTTCGGACATTATTGAGACTACCTGAAATAGATGTTGTTCTATTTCACCTTTTTCTTATTCATTCCCAGAAAATTCAGAGAAAAAGAAAAATACCTTTGCGTTTCTATAGAGTATAGGCTTATCACTTCATTTATTTGCCTGGTTATACACACTTTACCGATGTATGTCATGGTATTTATATATTAAGTTCGGCATTCAGTAACTTGAACAAGAAAATATACCAAAAGCAAGATGTGCACAAAACGAAAGTCACCCCTACTTGTATATCCAAATACCTTGACTTGAACGATAACTTTTGGTCAATAATATTTTGCAGGAGAGCATTGATGTCCTCATTACCTATCTATGTGGAAATGAGGTGCCTATAGTCATGAAAGAGTGAGCCCACATCAAATGCAAAAATTTCACTTTAAAAAAGTCATAATGGTCGTTTGGTGATCAGTAGCTCATATATGGTGCCTTTGTTGTATGCGGTTGGATGTAATTGATATTAAAACATTTTATCATGTGACCCCATCAGATACCTCTCATGAAAATATTGAGGTTCAGTGAGCTCAATATAATATGATCATATTTTTACAATTTTTTTAATAAGTGAAATCAATTGATGGTTTCAGAAAGAATAATCATTCATTCTCTTATAAAGCGGATATGAGGATATGAACATCGGATGTTTTTTTCATGTTATTCTTGTTATTGTTATGGACTTGAATAACTAAACTTGATTATTTTTTTCTTATTTTGGCAAAAAGAAATATCTTTTGAGTTTGGAAAGGGATGGCAGTTTTACATTCTATATGAGCACACTCATGCGGTACGTAAATTTCATTTTAACACATAATGTACATTAGCTGATATTACACACTGATGGTTCAAGAAAATGTTGGAGAAATATCATAACATGACAGTTGAGTTTTGATTGTTTTAATGTTTGTTTTTGTTTCATGCACTTATAAAGTATTTAAAACATGTTAAATTCCAGGGTTAAAATCGTCTAAGGAATGACGGTAAGCCCGATGGTACACGAGAAGCCACACAGTTTGTAATTTGTGCTAGTCTTATATTTTTTGTCCGAATGTGCATTTTATCATCATGCATTAAGAAGAAAAAAGATATTGCCAGTCGGGTTAGATTTAAGAGAGAAGTTGTATACATCATGCTCAATAAACATATCACTTTGTACATGGTCCAGACAATTTTTGTCATTTTTCTTTCGTATGGGTTTATAATAAGCTTACTTGTAACACAAATTGAATTAAAAAAAATTATATAAGTAAAGTACACTGCAACAATTAAGCAATTTCCAAGAACACCATGCATATCAACCACTCTCAAATGTCCTAACTTGTAATTTTAGTGGGGGTAATGTTGAAAGATCCCCATCCACAAGAACATTTGTGTCAATCACCCCCCCCCCCCCAACCAAGAATACCGATCGACACCCATGGTCAGAGAGTATGACAAAAAGGGTTGAGAAGTACATGTACTTTGTACAGAGCTGTGAAAGGGATAAGGAAAACAGAATAAAAATCATTATTGATTTTTAAAAGTAGATTAATCTCACAAATGTGGATTTTGATGCGTGCATCAGATTTTGGAAGAAAATCTTTGCAATTGTCCTTGGAACTTTTAGTTTATTTATTTACTTTACATGAACATGTAGATAATGCGTACAATTATTTTTGTTGTTCAGCTACATTATTATCTAGCTACATGTAGCCAGGAAATGATATTGCCAATGATGTACATGAAGCCTCTTCGATAAAGACCCTGACCGGTGTAAAACAATCATATATTAAAATAAAGGTAATGATTCTTCCAATAGTTAAAAATATTAAATAAAAATCAAAGAAACTACTCCTCCAAAGTACGCTTCGATTGAGCAGCCCCCTGGAAATGATGACGTCCAGTGGCGTACCTAGGATTTTCCACAGGGGGAGCAAAATCGGCCGCCAAAAAATTTGACAAGCAAAAAAAAAAAAAAAAAAAAAAAAAAAAGTCTTCGAGTTCATCAGGGGGGCGATAAAGGTCTTCAAGCTGGTCAGGGGGGGGGGGCAAAAAAAGGTCTTTTAAGCTCGTCAGGGGGGGCAGGTAAATGTCTTTTGTATGGGTTGTGACTCGTCAGGGGGGGCAGAGTGCCCCCCCTGCCCCCCGTAGGTACGCTAGTGATGACGTCACGTTGTGTCAGGAGGGTTGTGATTCTGTAGGTTTGTGTACAAAAGCATTGGGTATTTTCTTCCATTTCCATGTTATGAATCCATTTTTTTTTCGTTTTCAGATGAAAATGGCACTCAAAATTATTCACTGTTCAAATTGTTGTTAACCTACAACTATTCACTACCTTTTTTGTGATTTCTTTGTTTGGCTCTTATTGGGCCTAAATTGCTATGTCAGGAAAAGTTATTATACATAATCTAAATGCAGATAGAATTGAAATTTGCGCCAAGTAAGCAGGAAATAAATATGGCAAAAACTATAGTTCAAAACGGTAGATTTCATAAATTCAAGCTTGTGGGTAAAAATATATGTGATATCCCTCTGTGATAGAAGTGAAGAGAATGAAATGCGTTATCTGGAAAGCAAAAAAATCACCCAGTGTTTCTGTGTACAAACCTATGGAATCACGACGCTTCTTACACAACGTGACGTCACGGTCTCGAGGCAGGTGAAAAGCACAATAAAGCCTATTTTCTAAGCGGGGTTCGAAGCCCGATAATTGGAATATTCTTAAGCAAAATACTCAGCTGGGAAGCAGTGAAAATTAATATAGCATACCTTGCTGTATTTAGTAGCTTATAAGCTTTCGATTGGTATATAATTTATCAATTTCATTTTCGGGTCCGGTCTGGATCTATAAATAAAGGCACCTTTTCTCATTACCTTTGAAATACAGTATTTATGAAATATATTTTTGCAGCCATTATGAAAGAGCATTATGTTCAGATCTACATGTACCTTGCCAGTTAATTAAATTGCTAGTAACTATTCCATTGCAGTGTAACTTTTACATGTAGTTTGCATAGGCGGATCCAGCTTTTGGCGAAAGGGGGGGGGGGAGGGGGACCGCCGAGCGGCGCACATATTTTTGCACTATAAATGAAAATGTTGAAAAAGGGGTAAAGTCAAATTCAATTCAAATTCAAATTCATTTATTTCACTTCCATCAAACAAAAACAAATTGTATACCATATATAAACATAAATATTTGTATCCGTTGCAAACAAAATTAATAATACATATGTTGTGAAAAAAAAACACTTAGACGATTTGGGCAACACATTGTAGGTTTTAAATATATATACTATTTTTCAATAGAAATTAAATTAAGATGGAAATGGAGGAACCCACTAAAAAGCAATGCTTGTACAATGTGGGCCCCTCAAGATATAGATAACACAACAAATAACAAAATAACAAAGTATAAATACAGATAATCAAATGAGAAAAGAATGAATAAATGAGAGGGAAATACTCACAAAATAAATACAAAGTAATCAAAAATATACAGTTTGGTGAAGGACAAAACAACCCGTCCTAAAAATATCTACCCTTCCCACCCCCCCAGAAAAAGAGAAGAAAAAAATAGGGGGAGAATGCCCTGAGAAGATTGATGGGTGCTGCTGTACGTAGATAGAACACATGCCGTCGTGGACTCAAGCAAACTGGATTCAATGATGTGTATAAAAGGAGAAAAAATATATAAAATAACCTGGAAAGAATATAATGCACGAAAAATGTGATTGATGCCGTTAAACAAATAACCGGTAGGAAGGCGGATAAGCGGAGAGGAGAAAATAGAGGAGGGGATAGACACAATAATGAGCACATCTGAGAAGGACTTGTGTCAGATTTTTTTTTTTTTTATAAAAAAAGGATAATAATTATTTTATGTTTTAATTGTAGTTTAAAGTAATGATGACTTGACAGAAGTCTGACCCTGTCAAATGCTCTTTTCAAAATGTATGATTTCCAGTCATGCCATTTTGCATGACCACACGCAGATAATATTTTCGGGGGGGGGGCAAATCTCGAACATATTTTTGAAAAATAAAAATAAAAACGATAGAGTAAACGGACCGAGCTGCTCATGTGGCGATTATTTTTTTTTATAAAGTGTAATAAAAGTATTTGGTACACATCTCACATTTGCACATTTTTCATAGTTTTCATGAAATGTTAAGGGAAAAAATGTGTTTTCACAACAACTGATCGGGAATTCCCCCCCCCCCTTCCCCCTTGCTGCGTACGACCATTCCCTGAAGTCCACTTAAACATATATCATTACAACATAAAATATACATGAATTTAGACATATAATCTTTCTTAGACATATATAGAGAGAGATTGAAAAACTTATTAAAGAAAGAAACAAGCAAAAAGTAACACAAAATCTCGTGTACTAACCCTTTTATTGCGATGAGGCCGATACTTGTGTATATTAATTGAGATGCAATTTTTTTACTATATATACACAGGGGCGTCGATATTTTTTTCACATTGGGGGGGGGGCAAAATCATGAATCAACTTTCCAACGGCGCTCGATCACACAAAACAAACAAACCCACACACACTCATATATATATATATATATATATATATATATATAGCTGAATTTTTTTAGTAAACTGACCTGAAAATAGGAAAAAGGTGCCTTTTAAAGACTGTTTGTAGTAACTCATGAGGAGAATACATATCTCACTACACAGATAATGCGAGTGCCGAGGGCGAGCTGAAATTTCTTTATATTCTGACCAGAAAGCTTGATATCCTCTGCATTTTGGTACCTATGATTAAGATGGGTATCTAAAAAAGACAAAACATGCGAGCGCAAAGCGCGAGCTTAAAATTTTGATATTTCGATCTGAAAAAAATGACAGTTTAATGGACGTTTTTAATAAAGAACAAGATTATATCCAACAAAAGATTATTGCAAATCGAAGCGGGACTTCTTTTGAGGTTAAGAACTGAGAACGGGACATTCTATTCACCTATTTAATCATGAAAAGTGTGGGGTTTTGCTACAGAAATGGTGCGAGCGCGAAGAGCGAGCTGAACATTTTTGTATTCCAATCTGAAAAGCGGACAATTTGAGCACGATTTTAAACAAAGAACGAGTTGTGTAGCTCAATATCGCTTGCTGATTTCTGTGTAACATTACCATCTTATTTTATTTTTTACATGCGGAATTATTGGAGGAGGGGGGGGGGCAAAACGATATGTTTGCCCCCCAATTATTTCTATTGGTGGGGCGAAGGACTATCTTGGCCCCCTGACGAGCTTGAAAAAAAAGCCTTGTTTGCCCCCTGACGAGCTTGAAGACCTTTTTTTGTTTTGCTTGTCAATTTTTTTTCCAGGTACGAAGTCCTTTATTTGTGATTGAAGACTTTTTTTTGCTTGTCAATTTTTTTGGCGGACGGTTTTGCCCCCCCCCCCCCTGTGGAAAATTCTAGGTACGCCACTGTTTAAAGTGCTATACTGTACGTACAAATATGACCGACTTGTGAGTTTTGTTTTGGTCATGGTTCTTTAGGATATTTTTTGTTCCAGAGAGAGTTTACTCAGTCCACTTCAATATATGCAAAAGGGAGACAATATTACTGTATTCTTGTTCTACTGCAAATTCCAATTATTGTTTGGTCAGCCATATTATGAAAGAACAGTACATTTCAGACCAAACTTGCCAGTTAAAGGACAAGTCCACCCCAACAAGCTGACTTGAATAGATAAAGAAAAATCAAACAAACATAACTCTGAAAATTTCATCAAAATTGGATGTAAAATAATAAAGTTATAACAATTTCAAGTTTCGCTTAATTTTTCAAAACAGTTATATGCACATCTTAGTCAGCATGCAAATGAGGGGACCGATGATATCATTCACTTACTATTTCTTTTGTATTTTATTTTATGAAATATGAAATATTTTGATTTTCTCGTCATTGTCTGTTAACAAAGTTTCAATCCTCCCTGAACACATGTAATTCCATTATTCTAACATTTTGTGGTTCGAGCAAAGGGGTACTAATATTGTCGAATTCGTAAAAATTGAAATATTGTATTATTCAAACAAAAACAAAAGAAATAGTGAGTGAGTGACATCATCGTCTCTCTCATTTGCATATCACCGAGTTGAGTATAGAACTGTTTTGTGAAAAATAAGCCAAATTTTAAAATGTCATATCTTTCTTATTTTACATCCGATTTTGATGAAATTTTCACCATCATTCATGTTTGATTTGTCTCTATTTATTCAAATCATTTTTTTCTGGGGTGGACTTGACCTTTAATGACTTTGCCATTATTTTCCTGCTATATATTACTGTCATGCGAACAAAAGAAGCAACTCTGTGGAACAAGTTTATGAGGAACTGTGTAAAATTGTCATTGTCATTTTACATGTGGAAATATAGAATTTCTTGCTTTTTAAGTGACTCCATTTAGGAAACTTGGGGCCATGTGACTTCAATTAAACTGGCATCATGAAGAAATTACATAATTAACCCAAATCAAGGAAAGTGTCAATTTTGAAGGATATAAAGTTGCTACCCTCTTTCCATATATACCCAGTAGGTATATTCAAGAAGACATCGTGGCCTCGGAGGAAACTTTCGAGAGCTTTGTTCTGTAGGATCTTCAAAGTCGTTGTTCCCAACTGTTTGGACATATGCAGGATGGAATCTCTGATAGAATGACGTTAATTTCCCGTCGGCATCACACCATATATGAAAAAAAACGAAGATAAGTGATCAGGACTTGTCTGATTTGGTAAACACGCAAGAAACTGAATTTGGAAACCGCGTGCTGTATAATTATGTATAGGCCTACAGTACACAATACAACCAGGGAGTTGGGAGTCTCCCTGATACAACAGCACGGCAGACGGTACAGTACACAAGTCTATGGCTTATGTTGTGCTGCTTTGTGCGATCCGATTGATTATGTAATCCATATACGATAGTCTACGCTCAAAAACCTTATTGTAGGTATCAGGGGAAACATACACGATACGATTCATTTATGATGTTTTTGTGTGTTTAATTTGATTTCTTTTATAAATTATTTACAGCAAAAAGTCCTTTCTTAGGTAATTAATATTCATTTTATCGGTAGATCACACCATATTTCTCAACCCAGCAATCTTCCCTGCTGTTAACAAAGACTAGCAGCTGAACGGCAGGCGTGTCCACTTTTAACGACTTTCCCTCAAAAATCTGAGGGAGTGACGTCACCGCGGAGCAACTGGTCTAGACGATATTTTCTCGGAGTACAGGTTCTCGGTTTTGCGCGCACACTCGGCTGGGCGTACGCACGGAATAGAACGTATATATCGGTGCAAATAAATTCGTTTAATATCGTCTAGAACTAGACTACAAAATGTCTAAATGCAGTACCGCTACTACTATGTACTAGCTACTACCTAGCTATATTATACGTATACCGGTAGTTAGTTTCGGATCGGCGTCGGCACCTATTCTCGATTCAATTTCAGAAACTAATTTCAACGACAGTCGAAATCAATTTTGTGGGACTCATTTTAAAAGCGCTGGAGTATTTTATTATCTTTTGTTCTTAGAAAAAATATGCTTAAATTTCTACATTAGACTTTATGTATTTTCAAAACATTATTTGTATTTCATTTAATAAGAAAATAAGTCTTGATTAAAGAAAATCACACGATGGGGGTGTGTTGTGGGTGTGTCCGAGGCCTACACCCATGCGTACACCCCCCCCCCCCCATGCGAAACACAAGGCCAGCATTGAGAGAAGGATTTAGTGGTCTAATAAGTCGAAAACCTTGCTATAAGATCCATGAAAACACAAATCACATGTTCATCAGCTGCATCAGCGCGGGGGGGCAGGGGGCAGTTGCCCCCCATTAATTCAGAAAACTTAAATTTTTTACTGAAAATTTTCACAAAATTCACCAAAAGTATGCACCAAAACCTACAATTTCACTTGACACAATGCAAAAAAGTTTATGCATACGCGTGCTGCCCCCCCCCCCCCCCCCGGTGAAAAGTTTTTGGGTAGGCATTGGTCATATGGCCAGTCATATCAAAGAAAACTGATTAAAAATTATTGCTTTCATTTACATTATTCAAAGTAATCCCCTCTTTAAAAAAAAACCTTGCCTTTATTCTGCACCTATTCTCCTTTCTTGCCAAATTATCATTTTATTATTTTTTACATGTCAATTTCGCACGCCCGCAGCTCTGTTCCCGTATCCATCATCATGGAGGAAAAACATTATGACGTGCTGAAATAAAGTTTTGCCTCCATGATGAAGGATACAATGATGTACGATATTTGCTCATTGCAGCGTAATGGTACACGCACCCATGGACCTGGAAAGCGGGGGTGCTCGGGTGCTGCGTGTATTATTTTCCATAGGCAGCACCCCAAATCAGGTTCCCCCTGTATTTTTTTAAATATGTTATAATGTACATAATTATCACATCCGTCAATCACATATCATTTACTACTGTCTTTCACATATTCCAATAACATATATCCCTGGCCCTCCTCAATCAAGCTTCGGCCCTCTGATACAGACATGGTCGCGCGCAATACGTGATAACAGCGTGATAACCATGCAAACTACTCGATAGCAGAGAGGGACATGGGTGTGGTTCGACTTGAAAATTCCACTGCAGGTTTTATCTCGAATCAAGTGTGCGCGCGCCCGACCGCCGGTGTTTTGTATATTACAAGTCAGACAATAGAAATCAAATTTCACAGTCTTTTACGCCCTAACCCATGGCCCTCGGAAGTGGGGGTGCTGAAAAACACCCCCAAAATTTTCTTTGGGGTGCTGCGTGTGTTATTTTCCATAGGTACCTTTTGAAAATCTGTAGGTATGATGAATGACAGAAATGTATTGAAAATAAACGACGTTTTGTAGAACCCCCCCCCCCCCTACAGAATTTTCCGACATAGTACTTGGAAAGTGTTTAAATTCACCCTTTTTCAGATCGTAATATCAAATATTCTCTGCTCGCGCTTCGCGCTCGCATTATTGATTTTTATATTAAAAAATGTATTTAGAATGCCCAGATACTAGGTCTGAAGCTAAACACGCACACGCATGTTTATTCAGATACGCAGCTTGTTTTGGGGGTACTCCGGGCTAAAAATATTTACATCAAATACATTTTATCAAAATAAACTAATTTTATCAAAATCTTATTACATATAGTAAAGTTATTTAATTCTAAAGTTTATCAATATTTTGTGAAAACGGTGATATGCATGTCGTCATGAATATTTAGTAGGTGGGTTGATGTCACATCCCCACTATCCTTTTTCTTAAGTTATGTTATTACATGGAATCAAAATTGTTTCATTTTTTCATACCAGTGTGAATGATATGTCTCCCTTATAATGAAATAAGTTTCAGCAAAGAATATCTAATGGACTAATTCAGTTGTCAATTCAATTGTTTCGGTTCTTGAAGGGAAAATATTGAATAAACCCAATTTTATGTAATAAAATACGAAAGAACAAGTGGGGATATGGCATCATCAGTTTGCTCCTTGAATATTAATGAAGACATGCCTAAAGCTGTTTCACCGGAATAATGTTAACCTTCAACTGCAATAACTTTGATATTCCTTGTCTGATTTTGATCAAATCTTCATTCTGTTGTTCGTCTGATATTTTTCTATCTCTTCAAACCATATTACATTCAGTCTGGAGTACCCCTTTAAACGTGCGTAAATTATAAAGTTTCAGATCTGAATACAAAAAATATTCTGCTCGCGCTTCGAACTCAAATTATAAATGTAGGAAGATATCCAATTACCCATCATTTTCTTTATTTACAAAACACGAATGAAATGTCTTGTTTTTAGGTCTGAAATCTCAATTTTGTTTCCGCTCGCGCTTTGCGCTGGCATCAATTGTATAGTTATAAATACATATCCTGTTCATGACTAGAAAAGTGCTTAAGATGTCCTGTTTTTAGATCTGAAATCTCATTTTTATTTCCGCTCGCATATCAAGTGTACAGTTATTGTCTATCCTGTTCATGATTACAAAAAAGTGCTTAGAATTTCCAGTATTATGTCGGAATGTCAAGTTTTCATCTCGAGCTTCGCGCTCGCATTATTTGATTGTTGATATATGCATTGTCTTCATAATGGGTAACTGGAAACAGTCCTCATAACAGATCCCTTTCGATCAGGCATGAGCGTATATTAAAAATATCTGCTCGCGCTGATCTCGCTCGCAGTTATTATTTGTTATATACGCATCTTGTTCAGGACCACAAACATTGCTCAAAATGTTCAATTTTCAGGACAAATTACATGAAATTTCCAAAAAAAATTAGCTCGCGCTTCGCGCTCGAATTATATATATATATATATATATATATATATATGTGTGTGTGTGTGTGTGTGTGTATAAAAGAACAATGGAAAACTCAATTGTATCCCCCCACCTTTGAGGAGAGGTTTCAGCACCCCCACTGAAAAAATCGTTCCCAGGGCCCTGCACGCACCCAACCGTCACAATCATGAACGGGGTGATTTCAATCAACATACATTATTAATGAACAGTTGCCATGGTGCAAACAAATAGTGATAGAATGTTACAGAAAACTTTCATCAGTTGTAAAGCAGTTTTTATAACTGAAAATAAACTTCTCATATCGTTAAAGCGCTAGGAGAAGTATGTTAAAGCGATATGCTCTATACCAATTAAGTAGGGAACATTATCGTTAATTCAATTCAATTCTTTATTCCATTTCCATTCAAAACATAATACAAAGTGATATAAAGTAATACAAATCAAGTACAATTTTACAGACGAGCACTCTTACTTCGTAAAACAAAAAACAGTATAATATTGAGCATAAATGGAAATGAGGGGGGTCCACTAAAAAGCAAAGCTTGTAAAGTGTGGATCCCCCTTGGAAATGAAGAAAATATAATCGACTTATTCATATATCCGTGTATATACAGGAAAGAAAAAAGAGAAGGAACAAAAAGGTCGAAATCATATTGATGTAAACATAATTACAGAACAAATGCAAAGCTATTCATACAAAGAGGTCTTCGCTGTGAAGGATATGTTGAGCAATAGACAGAAGAAAAAGCAGAAAGAGAGAGGGAATGACAAGACATAGAAGACAAGACAAAACAAGAGACAGGACAGTACAAGACAAGATAACATAATGAGTATTATTTTTAAAGAGGAAAAGTCAGAATCGGGGAAGGGCTGACCACAAACCAGCTTGATCTGGTGAAGTAACAAAAAATGATATAACTGAACAATATAAGATGAAAAAAAGATTAAAAAAAAAAAATGTAAGGATAATAATCAAGATAATGAATTGTTAGTTCCGTTGCGAAGAATTATAGGAATGAAGCATGATAAGTTTGAGTTTACGTTTGAATGAATTTAAAGAGACACTGTCTTTAACATTATTAGACATAACAGAGAGTTCCAGAAATTAGGACCGTAATAGGAATGTATGTTTGGCCAGTAAAGTTCTGAAAAGTGGTATATGAAGTTCGTCAGAGTGTATCGTGGGGTAGTTATGATAAAATTGATTTTTAGGGAACATGGCATCAAAAATATGGGGAAGTGCATTATCATTCTAACTATACATGAAGTGCCCTAACTGTAGTAAATACAGGTCTTTGACTTTTAACAGTTTACTTTCTAGAAAAAGTGGGTCCGTATGAGAACGGAAAGCTGTACTATAAATAATACAAAGTGTTTTCTTTTGCAAAAGTAACAATTTATCTAATAAATATTAATGGGTATTACCCCCAAATAAGAATCCCGTAGTTTAAATAAGGCAAAATTAAGGATGAGTAAAGCATGATTAATGATGTGGAGGGAATGCAAAATTGTAGCCTATTAATAATACCTATATTTCGTGAAATTATTTTGGATATATTTTCAATATGATTTTTCCAAGAAAGCCTTGTAAAAATTTCTGCTTTATTCATATTCATCTCCTTGAAACTGGAGCAATCTAAGTCTTCAGACGCTATTTGTGAATTTTGATTTGATTTTGTAATACAAAATATGTTTCGCAATGTTATCATAATTTCACATTACTTCAACACATAATTGGCAAAATGTATGTCATAAGTTATGTTTCTTTCCGTTTTCGTGTGCCTTTGATGCATTAGGGTTTAATAATATAGGATAATATAGGATATTTATATTGCGCACATATCCACCTTGTTAGGTGTTCAAGGCGCTCCTATATTACCCGGCTAAGCTATGCGTTCATAGCGCACACAGCTTCTTAAGGAATTACTTCCTACCGGTACCCATTTACCTCACCTGGGTTGAGTGCAGCACATTGTGGATCAGTTTCTTGCTGAAGGAAATTACGCCATGGCTGGGATTCGAACCCACGACCCTCTGTTTCAAAGTCCGGAGACTAATCCACTGGGCCACAACGCTCCAAAGCTAAAAACATCCTCGGCAAAAATGTCTGACTTCCTACTTTCTCCCAAAGCCTTGTAAAATTTCTGCTTTATTCATATTTATATCTCCATGAAACTTAGTCAATCCATGTGTCAATGACATTTATTATCATTTTCTATTTCCCTTTTTTTTCTTGTGTTCTGTTTCTCCCCCCCCCCCTTCCTGCATTCCTCTCTTTTTCTTATCCGTCCCCATCCGCTTCGTTTTTGTAGGTTTCTTTCTTTTATCTTCTATTTTTTTATGTTCCGAATTCATTCCAATTCATTCAGTTCTGATATAATGTACAGGTATTCACTTTTATTTCATGACTATAAATATCACATGCTCTAACCAGACAGGCAAATGATATATTTATTCCAACTTTCAAATACACATTTTCACGAATCACTATTCAATATGTCGGACACAAACTTTGGAATTCTTTATCTAAACATTCACACACACTCATTTCTTTCAAACGTAAATATACAATTTCCCATTTTACTCCTTGTGGTATGTTTTTTTTGCCTCCCCTCCCCTTTATTCGTGTTATTCTGTCTTTCTGCTTTGTATGGTTTTTCATATGTAATTAATGTATTCCATTTATTTTGTCATTGGGGATTGACCCTGATAGATCAATATGGCCTTTGTCAATCCCCTCCACATTTTGATTTTCTTATGTTTTTTATTTAATACATTGTAACTATTTAGATTTGTATTGTAATTATCTATGAATGCATTTTGATTGTACCGATGTCTGTATTTTTATTCAATATGTGGATAATAAATTGACATTCATTGATCCACACTATATTTGTGTCAAAAAGAGTATTACTTGAATGTAGGGTAGAAAGATGGCCTTGTGTGTTATAGTGGAGTTGAGTAGGTGGGAAAGAAACTTGAAATGGATATATTAAATTCACACTTATACACTATCCCCATCTCCTTTACAGCTGTTTTTAGGGGCATATGCCAGGGACGCCCCAATGTCCGACAACAATCGTTCATATATCTATGCACTGTGGTTTCACGTGGTTGCCTAGCTCTCAAGCTGATATAGCTCTTTTTGTTGGTGGGGGTCGGGGTTTGGGGGCGTCTGCCGGAGACACTTCACCACTTGAAATATCTGGCAATGGCCATTCATGTGTCGATAAAGCATTTTGCCGTTGGTTAACGCGGTAACCTTTCCAGCTGATCAAGCAAAATTGTGGCCCCAGATTGAGGGCGTCTGCCGTTTACGCCCCACCACTAAAGAGTCTAGCAATAGTCATTCATGTGTCGTCGTCAACGATGCTTAGCATTTTTTTTTTTTTTGGGGGGGGGGGGGCTAATTTTCGGGCCCCTGGCAATACCGGATGTCCCTCCCTTTCATTGTATTGTGTGGGGAATCATGTTATTTACACAGTTGTCTACTTTTCCAGCTTCGGTGACACCTACTGGCTCCTGCTCTATATTCCTGCCCGTACCCATTTACCTCACCTGGGTTAAGTGTAGCACATTATGCCGTAGATTAATTTCTTGCTCAAGAAAATTACGCCATGGCTGGGCTTTGAACACACAGCCTTCTGTTTCAAAGTCCGGAGACTAAGTCGCTGGACAAAACGCTTTAAAACAAATATAAGGCGGGAGATATGAAATAAAAGTGTTTTTTTTTATTAATTCACATTTAGTCGGTCGCCTAATCAAAATAGAACTATTTACTATATTGTTAATAAATCTACTTTTCAAGCATGGAATGGGCTGAATAATTTTCAGTCGGATCCAATCACTACAATTGTTTGAAGGAGTTTCTGTATTTATTGTAGATTTAGTCAAAATATTACTTTACAATACATAACATCACATAATAAAGTCCATTACAACGTGAAAAATTTATAACAGAGGGGTGATAACAGAATTTAGACATTAATACAATATTGCAATCATTAAATAAAGTTATGAGAAAATGCAGAGGCCAACTATTATAAGCCAAACAAAAAATGCTTGAGTCATAGCAGCCACACAGGAAACTTGGAAGATAATCGTTCAGATTTTACGTCTCAGGGGCCGCGGAAGCGGCGGGCTGGGGGGTGGGGGGCTTCAGCCCTCCCACTTTTTTCCAAACCGTGTACAAAAACGTAAAAATGACCATATGATTGTGATTTTTTTGCATGGTCAGCCCCCCTCCCCCACTTTGAAATACCGTTCCGCGGCCCCTGCAATTAGTAGAAGTAGCAGTAGAAGTAGTAGTAGTAGTAGTAGTAGTAGTAGTAGTAGTAGTAGCTGTAGGGCAATTCCATAAAACAGTAAAATGTTTAGTCCGACCCCTACATGTGGGACCTCCATGAAATTTTCTGTCTCTGATTTCTTGTTCTTTTGACAGTCTGTAAATGTTCTCAAAGAACCATGTCTTGGTCAGTTTATGAAGTGAATTAAAACTTGAGAAAAATGGGGGTCAGACGTTCAAAAATTGATTACTAGTATTTTATAGAATTGCCCAGTAGTATAGCAGTCGAATTAGGAGCAGTAGTAGTAGTAGCAGCAACAACACCAGCAGCAGCAGTAGTGGTAGTAGTAGTAGTATATAGTAGCAGCAGTAGTTGTATATGATGGCGCTCTTCAATCTCTCCAGATCATACACATCCATGACATAAGTCACTTTCGCAAGTATAGGACTTCGGCTAAGGAAAGCCCATGTAACGTCGAACCATTTACTACTACCAATTACAATATGGTCCATTATGTCCATTATATAGCACAGTTGCGCTTTATACTTGGTTTCATATTATTCCACCGGCTGTTAGGTGACTTCAACATCATTGATTAGTCACACATCATCATTTTAGTAGGTCCTACATGTATTTATCCGGCCCCCTCCTTTTTTTTTTTTTTTTTTTTTTTTTGCTTTTTGCTCATTACGCCACTGCTTCACCGAATAACAAATTCCATGACAAAGTAAATGAAACACGATTCGTGGAAAACGCCAGCTAACTAAAACGGTTAGTTGCAACTTAAAAAAATTCACGAATATAATTAGGATTAGTTATTGTCTAAGGTTCGGGTTATTCAATTTCAGTTTTAGGAACATTATGCGTCTCTCTTTTTTATTTTTTGAAGAAAATAAAATATTATGTTCGATAGTTTAAAATACTTTGCATATCTCACAGAGGCCCAACGAATGCTGTTTGTTTGATTTTTTTTATCATCACCTGATTCGATATTCAAAATCAAACAAAGGAAAATGTATACAGTGGTGCAAAAGTTAGTGAATGCCACCAGAATATGAACATATTTAAAGTGTTCAAGTTCTGCCAGGTGATAAAGTATGACATTCAATAAAGTTTGTTTCTCTGGCCTCGTCGAACATATAGTCATGATAGAAGTGTTGTTGTCTCCGGGTGTTGTCTACATTCACACCAGCATGAAGGAGTGCATTTTGTGGTGGGTTCACCAACCTTTGAGCACAACTGTATGTGTATACATAATTTAAAAAAAGAAATATTAAATAACAGTAATATTATTATCATATTTATTATTATTTTTATTATTATCATTATTATTTTTATCATAATCATTATTATAATGATAATCATCATCATTATTATCATTATTACTATTATTATTATTATCATTATTATTATTATTATTAGTAGTAGTAGTAGTAGTAGTTGTTGTTGTTGTTGTTGGGTTATAACAATAATGATAATAAGATGAATAATAATAATAGTTTAAATTACACATACCCACTCTTTTTTATTGCATGAGATAATCATATCTCCGAGAAAACCTTTTCTAGTTGACTGCTTAACATCATTCTGAATAGCTTACAAAAATCTAACATTTCATTCCAATCTGCTTTCCCCCCCATATTTTTGCCTCAACATGCCCAATGGGCAATTTTATTTACTATTAAAGAAAACTTTTACTATTCAGAAGTAAGATAACATGAATTATAACAACCAATATTTTCCCATTCATATAATAAATGTCACATTTATCTAAATAATATCTTTTCCAATATGCTTGCCAGATGATCCCATGATACATCGAGCGAGAGCGTGTAAATGAGCTTCTTGTGTTGAGTAATACAGGTCTAAATAGTTTTGTTCATAGTGCATTTATTGGCATCGGACGATGTCATTGCCGTCAATATCTCAGTGTGAAGGAATCCATTCATAGGAGACACAGACATCTTCAATTTTTGATAAAATTTTATTAACGACAGCGCATTCTATTAAGTATGAACTAAATGATTTGAAAGGCCGCCAAAGACATGAAGGAGTGGCAAAAAGTGACAACGGAACATGATTTATCAAAAGTGTCTTATCGCTCAAGTGCCATTAAAATGGGCATCAGTTCTGCTCTCATGATACTTACAAGAGATGACATGAATTCTTAATTATATGATACTGGGGATCAGAAAAAGCAACTCCTTATCTAAGTTTTTCTAGTTAGAACCCTTCTGTAGAAATTAGGTCCATGGTAGAAACCGTCGATTGGATATATAGCCTACATTAAGTGCAAGTAACCATTTCACATTCTTCTTAGAAATATATAAACGCAGTCAAGAAAATGGTGCCATATCAAACATTTCTCTTCCATTTTTCGCGGCTTCATCCATGCCAGCGCAGTAGAGAATTGGAGAAAAAAATGTATCCACAAATGCAAACCTCAGATCTCAAACGTCTTTACCTATTCTCTCTTTCCTTTCCTCTCTTCCCCTCTCCCCTCACCTTCATCTTCTCTTTATACGCATGTTTACACAGTGATTCGGCTCGGGGTTTGACACGCGAGCTTTGCTCAACACGGCAATTTTATGCTGTGTAAACGCAATCAGTGTGATCCGCGAACGATGTCGCACACGGCTTTTATGATCCGCCAAATTCGTAGGTGTCAACCCGCGAGCCGAGCCACACTCGCCTATTATTTCGTGTTTGAAGAGAAAATCATGTCGAACCTGCATGACCTAGGTCAAACACGGCATATTGGTATACGTCTATTCTACTTCCGTTCGTGATCTGCGGGCCGTGTCGAAATCACCTTTTTTGTTTCAGTATAAACGCGATCACAGTTGCCCTCTTCGCAGCGTTCGATCCTGCTTGAGGACTCAAAACTCGAGCCGAGTCGTGTGTAAACACGGTATTAATCACCTAAAATCTACAGTTTTCTTGTTGCTTCAGTTGTTCGCTGTTTTGTTTGTCTTTGTGTGTAGTGCTTTGTTTTTGTCCTGTTTTCTTGTATGTTTTATCGGAGTTTCTTTCTATTTATTAGTTTTCGTCTTATCTCGTCCAACTGCCAATTTCTACTTGCACTTTCCTAAACTTAAATCTGCTTAATTTATATACCAGGGATATAATATGTTGTTTCAATTTCCACATAGTTTATAAGCATATAAAGCTTGACCCCCATTAGTTTTCTTTTAGTATTCAATTTCAATTCAAATATTTATTTCCAAATCATTTAAAAGAATACAATGAGAACAAAATTATACGTACATAAAGAGAATATAAACAACAACAAAAACAAAAGCAAAAGTATGAACAGAACATAACCGGAACAAATAGTGGTATTAATGAAATAATAACAGGCACATAATTTAAAAAATGAGCAAAATAATGAATGGAAATGGGGCATGCACAAAAAAGCTACAAAAAGGCTTGTTAAAACGCGCATAACCAAGATAATCATAATATCAATCGCGAGAATAAAATTCGGTATTATGGTATGGATGCGGCAAGTACCAAAGAATAAATATAAATAAGAATCATTATCATTTAAAAAAAGAACTTAATCAAACAAACGAAAACGTATTATATTGACCCTTGCTAATTTTAGTGAAGAAATATATATTTTAATCACTTATTTATTGTTGGGATCTCTCATCTCTCATAAACAAGCTGGGATTTTCAATGGATTCCTTTTTTTCATTTCTGTACTTTATATTTTGCTGTGAAATGCAAATTTAGTTGAAATAAAAAATTAAAAAATCACTCAATCAATCCTATTATTTGCTCTGTCCTACTATCAAACTTCTCTTACAAAACTCGGTCAATGAATAGAATAAATTGATTATTTTGGAAGAAACAGAGTCACACAAAATTAGCTGAATATCAACTCACAAGTTCACGATTTATTTGAACATCAAAAGTGATACTATACACCAAATCCCGGTGCAAATGGGGTGTACGATACATGCGTACACCTCGCAAAACCATTGAGGTGCAAGTTAGCTCTTATGCGAGAGTCCGTGTCTGTTGTACACCCATGTACTCTTTTCGTGCACCCCACCAGTCTCGCTGATAGACGTATGGTATAGGTAAAGTTGATTTGTGATCGAAGATTACCCGAAATAACAATGCCCTAACGCCACACTTTACCTAAGTGAAATGATTTGTTAAATATGTAATATTTATGGGATGATTATTGTTTCAAAAACACATTTGATTACGTATACATTTGGAGAAACAGTAAATAGAGCTATTGAATCACAACCATCAGCACAAGTCAAAAAAGAATCGGATCATAGCGGGAAGAATCTTGACTGCAGATAAAACGAGGTGAGTTTGAGTCTCAACTAAGGTAACAAAAAGTCGATACAGAAAGTGAATGGACCGGAAGTCTCGACAATCTATTTTTAATTGTAGGTGGGGGTACATTATGCACCCTCAGGGGTAGACGTGTACAGATGGACACTCCAAACAGGGGTGCACACTGTACACCCCTATTCGGGGTGTACGTGTGCACCGCTATAGGGTACTCGTATAGGGACAAATCTGTGCACCCCTAGGGGTGTAAAATTGAACCCGTATTTCTTAGTGTGTACTACTACTACTACTACTACTACTACTATAGTCCTTCTATAGAACCATACATTTTACCTTGAAATCTTCTACTTTCATAAGTATAAGAATGGTATATATTTTTACATCCTTTATTACATTTAGGGTCAAGCCGGTTGAACGAAAAGTTTGCACAGTTAGCAAGTCGTTTGAACAAGATTCATGATGGATTAGTACAACGGAGAGTAAACCTTACACAATACATGTACATTGTCAATAGAACATCTTACCGACGGGTGTTAAAATTGCTATGTGATTATACTAACAAGAACACTTCTAATTGATAATTTCACTGCAGTTGATGATATCGACACTGTGTGGTGTCGGTTCAACACTGACAGTAGATGTTTGGTGTTCACTTTACACTCTCGGTGGTGATTTAAATGAGTTGCTTATTTAACACCTGACCTTTTTACAGTATTCAATCAAAACATCGCGAAAATCAAGACAATAAACGCCTCAGAGAATATTTGAATTTCACCTAATATCGTACATTATCAATCCATTTGTTTGATTTCCATGATAGAGCCCTTCATCCATTTTTAATTCCAACTCATCCCTGTGCCACTTGCGACTGCCCAAAGACCGTTAAGATTGGCGTGGTGACAGCAATTATACCACCATCCTCCTTTATACGTCGTTTTCAGTATCACGATCATAGGTGTAGAATGCTGAGTTGATATGATAGAACAATGCATCACCTTTACAAAGATAATAAAAGGACAATCATCATACTTGAAGCGTAATAAAAAAGTATGAAAGATATGTTTTGCTTTGGAGATTACCCATGACACTCTTCATCCATATAGTTGTGGACATATTGGCCCGTATAAGCGATGGTCTAATGCAACACACCACTAACTATTTCTCCATAAGCGCATGTGTTAAAAATGTGGATTGATAAAACCACTAAAAGATTAAGAGATCTAGAAAATTAAGAGATCATCAAATATCCTTGATTTTCTGAGAATAAGATAGTATGTTTTCAGTTTTTTTTCTGACGGGGTCTGAAACCCAACATAATCTTTATAGCTGCAGCAAAAGTAATGACAGGTATTCTTTGGCAACCAATTAATTCCCCATAAAACACTAAAAGGATCAATACAAATTATAGTGCTTAACTGGACTTATCTGAAGCAGTAATAGTTCCAAATTATGTTCATGTGATAAAAAGCTCTTACATGTGCATCACTGATTTTGTATGAATTTATTTCTATGAATGACGTCAAAGGTAAAATTCTGTTTATATCGTATATAATTCATAATTATGTATAATATGTCATTCCCAAATTGCTTTCATGATAAATAAAAATACCCCAATTATCATTCACAGACAGTTACGAATGATTTGAGTGTCAAATGAGCTGTTCAATCGAACATGCACTGATGGAGATTTATGCTACATTTGTCGATCTGTAGTTAGACAACTTTAAACCAGAGTTTCGTTTTAACCAGAGTTCTGAATACCGATCATGAAGACAGGATCGGTATGATGGTATCGGTTTATTTTGATATGGGTATCTGCGAGAGAGGAGTTTGATATATTTGCATATACTCTACAGAAAATGCCCGTCAAATCACAATGAACAGTTTAGAGGTCATTGTCGAAAATTTGTGGACCAGGACAGCAGATTGTCGTAAGATTTGGAGATAACGAAAAGTTACAAATATATATGTCGTTTGTCCAGAGTCCAGGACGACACTGCCGTTTTCATACTTTCAACGTTGCAGATAGCTTCTGCTTAGTTGTTGCGAAAGCCCCTATAATGGGTCTAATTTATGCGCGGTATAATGGTCAAATTATCAACATCATGAGAACGCCCTTCTGTGGGCTAAGTTTTTTAAGACGTTTAATGCGTGTCGAGAGGAAAGACATATCGTGGAGGGCTTTCTATTGTCAATTATCCCCGCGTATCTGCATTTTGTTCTTATGCTGTTTTCTTTTCTCCTTCTTCTTCTTAACCGATTTTGAGAAACTCGTTGACAAAGAATATTTGAGACTGCAGCAAGAATTGACATGCTTTCAGGCCAGTTTTGGATGAACTGATGTAGTTGATAATTTTGATAAATACTAACACTGGCCGGAAATAATTATTATACAATAATGACTGGATTTGAGGGAAATATCAAATATACTGCCCGCAACAGATCCATGATTGACCCTAGTCTTTAGACTACGGCAACATGGTTCTTTAAAGGGCAATATGTTTGATGTTCACCGAAAGAAGAACCGCGCCGCAAATTATCCAGGCCTACACTGCGTTGTTTCTACTTCAAAAAAAAAAAATCCTGCAACAGAGTCTCGAAAACACCTGTATTCTTACTGTACTGTGTTTTCCCCCTTTTTAAAACAGATCTGTTCTGTAAAATTGTAGAAAAATTGTAAAAATCTTTCCTATTACAACAATTTGCAGTATAATTTGGTTATTTCTTTCTGTAAAATCTTTTTTTTTTATTGTTCGTCTTTAAAATATCCTGTTTTTTCTAACAGTATATATAGAGGTTACAAGGTTGAATCGAACTTTCACAAATAATGCCCATGCACAGTCGAATTTTACACAAAAAATCAATGGGAAAACCCGGAAGAATGAAGTATTAGATAAGTTTTACAAATAGGAAGAGATAATAATCGTCATTATTGTTATCATTATTATTATTACCATCATTATCACTTTATACAAAACAAATAATTATACTCATCAGATATTACCGAAAATTAATATTTGGCTATTTAAGTTTACATTTCACTCACCTGCAGATCCTCCAACAAAAGTGAGACCTCCGAGGCGATACCGATCACCCTCATTGGCAACACGAAAACCATCATATTTAGCATCCCATTGATTCCCTTGCAAATCCATCATCTTTATTCGAAGTCTGTATGTTGCCTGGTAAGTGATGCGATGTATGACATCATTACCCAGCCAGAACTCGTTCTCTAAATCACCAAAGCCATTCTTGTAAGAAGCCCAATCTTGATAGAAATCCACACTTCCGTCCTGCCGACGTTGAATAACCTAGTATAAAGTCATACATCGATTCCACGAAATTATGAAGATAATTAATAATTATGTTACTTTGTGAATAAAAGCGGGGCCTGTATTAAAGTAATATATTAAGCTCATGAGAGAGTACCCATGTTCCAAATGTTGTAAATATGTCATTAACATTGGGAGAGGGGGAGAATGTGATAATATCACTTTTTTAGAGGAAGAATAGAGGGGAAATACAAAGAATTATAATAAAATGGGATAGAACGGGGAAGACATTTCCTACCCCCAATTGACGCAACCAATCAGACAAGGGTTTTGTGATCAAGATCATTTGAGAGAAAAAAAGGATGGGCAATTGGTTTATGAAAAAACCCTGTGGCATGTAATTGCAAACGACTTTCGATTCGAATACAATTAAAAATAAAGATTGATTGAGACTCCAAAGCGTTATGAAATAAAAATACAATTGCTTTTGGCCTTGAATAATATTACAAACGTAATTTTGGTTTCCTCCTTAACACATTCTATTTAAAGTTATCGTAATTTTCTGTAACTTTGGTATGTTATCATATAACCAGAAAAAACTATTTTTACTTCACGGTTTAATTGCGTAAATTTATTATGTTTCATCATTGTAGAAACTGCTCTGGTCCATGTATCAAATTATATTCTTCGTGCTGTTGATGACAAGAAGGCTTTTTTTCTTCTACTGTTTGATATTTTGTCGGTATTTGATACTGATGATCATAACTTGCTCTTTGATCGTTTAAAATATTGTGGCATAGGAGGAATGGTTTGCATCTGAATTTTCAGGAGAGATCACAGGTTGGCAAATGTCATCTTCTGTTAAACTCCTTTCGGAGTGCCCCAAGGCCCAATCCTCGGACCGTTGTTTCTTGCCATCTATTCTAGTCCTCTGGCAAAAATTGTTCATGAACATGGCGTAAACATTCATATGTATGCGGACGATACACAATTATATGTTTCGTTTGATCTTACTGACCCTGCTAGTGAGATGTCTGCCAGGCTTCATTTACAAAATACAATAGATGATATGCTATCATGAATGCTAAATAATAAGTTGAAATTAAATGAAAGCAAGACATAGTTGTTGATCATTAGATCTAAATCACATAGTCATAGGACCGCACTATACTGATGACTCATTGGTTAAGGCTTTTTCATCATTTCAAAATCTCGGTGTTGTATTTGACGAAAAATGTCCATGGGTGCACATGTAAGGAAAATATGTCAATATATCAGTATACTATTAGGAAGGTCTATGACCATAGGTCTGCTGCTATGCTCCTTTGTACTATCTCGTGTGGATATTGGGTGCTCTTATTTATAATAACCTCACGTAATGTCAATAATCTTCAATATGCTCAGAACACAGCTGCCAGGGTTTTAACTGGAACGTCAAAATATCAACACATTTCTCAAATTCTCCAAAAATTACATTGGTTGCCAATCCGGAAGTGTATAGAATCTAAAATACTTCTTCTCACTTGGAAAGTATTAAATGATATGGTACCAAAATATCTACAAGACCTTGTCATGCGTTATACACCAGCTCGTAGCATGAGATCATCACACGAGCATCTTCTTAAGACTTCCAAAACACGATAGGGTGAGCGAGCTTTCTCTTCCGCAGCCATAGCAGCACCTTCTCTTTGGAATAATTTGCAATTGAATTCAAGAATTATGATTATCATCACTATAGACTTTAAAATCTAAACTGAAGTGTTATCTTTTCTAACAGTATTAGTTCTTGGCACTTTGACACTCATCCAAAGTCCTTCCAAGGACTATGGCAAAATGGAATCTACTACCAGTAGACACACGTGAAGCTAAATCGGGTGATGGTTTTAAGACAAGGCTAAACAAAATTCAAATGTCTACTTTCATCCGGGGGGGCACATCATTAATTCAAATTCATCACTAGCCACACACGCCTGCAGCAATTATATCCCGATTGAGGATCTTGCCTGCAGTAACAGGAAGAAGAAGAAGAAGAAGGCAAACTCTCTCATTCTATCTTTTTCTTGTGCGCCTCATAATAGAATATTTCTAGATAGATGGCCCCATATAAATGCATATTATTATGATTTCTTACCGTCCACCCACCATCTACATCAAAGCTGCAATAAACATCAATACGTTCTTCATCTTCTATGCCAGAACCCAAGCAAATCGTGTATACTCCACTCGTCTTTTCACCTGCATCGTAATGGTCAGAGCAGTCTTTCGGAAGCTCGTCTGAATTTTGAACGCACATAAGATTGCATCAGTTATTTGATTTAATCGTGTTTTTTCTAAATTGTTTCAAGTGACAATATTGAAATCAATAACATCATAAAAAATGTTTTGCATATAACCTAGAATTTTGTGGATTAAATCATCACAACAAAGTGATATCATTTCATTCATTTCATTTTGTTTTCACATCATGCATCCATCATCAACAATTTCGTAATACATAATTTATAGGAGGTAAATAGTTTGAGTTTCAGTTTAAATTTATTATGATATTGATAATTATGGGTATATAGATTCCTGGTATACATGTAGGATTGTAGTTATACAAAGTAATAAAAATTTAACATAACACAAACATTATCATAAAAACAAAGAGATTACAAAACCACGTTTAAATATATCTACAAAGTTAAGAATAATACGTTAAGAATTAATATCGTTTACATGAATCGTAAAGTAGAATAAATCAAATCAAAATCATATAAGACTGATCACGCCTTTAACATAAATACAATGATATGAGAAATTTATGTTTTTATAAAAAGATAGCACTTTTAGTCAAATGGTCGGTAAAGTTTATCAGCCCCTAAATGAAAACACTTTTAGAACCTTTATATTATCAACATTATATCGTTATCATAAATTTCGAGTTGTATCGACTATCGAAAAATTTAAGTGCAATAAGAAACTTATGTGTTGATACCAAGATGATAATACTGTTCAAATGTCTATAAATCTTGTGGTAAAGTGTAAATAAGCTATCAGCCGGCTCAGCCCCTTCCCGAAAAGACATTTAGATTCTTTAGATTATTATTGTTATTATCATTAATTATGATTATGAGTTCTAGTTGTATTGAGTGATGAATGTTTGGTTATTACCTTTGCATGCATTTCCAGTAGTACTAGGCGGACATACGTGACATTCATATCCATCATATGTTTCCACACAGGACTCTCCTTGCAGACAAGGATTAGACAAACAATCTATGTGGAAATAACCGGGGGGGAATAACAAGTTAAACGTGTCAAATCAATCAACAATTTACCTGGACGCCATCAGTAGCGGCAAAGTCTCTGCGACGTTTTCTCCCGATGACCATCAGTATGGCCATATATGCATAATTTCCTTCATAAAGTGGGAGGGGGCACGTGGTAGTATGGGCGCAAAGAAACTTATCTAATCACAGGTTGTTGTTTTTTTGCATTTCGTAATTTAAAATGAATCTGCTGCACTAATAAACTTGCATAAAATACAAGGTTTGAAACTTTCGAGGGGGGTAACCCTTCCCCTCCTTGGCCTTATTGCTAAGACCAGCAGACCTCAGAAATGTTAGTTTCAGCATGTTGTGGCGACTTTTATGTGGAAACTTGCTTGAGGGAATAGATAATGTATTACAAACTCAGCGAATAAATCAAACACATTGCGCTTGATATTATTCGACTCCCCAGAAATATCAAAGACAGCACGGAGGCGCCTTGAAAGGACTCCATGACCAATTGGTCTCTGAATCACAAAATTACCAATATATTGCAAAACTGCAACAGCTTATAAAGGTTATTGCCCCATGCGAACATTGTTCAAAAGATGTGATCAGTAACCAATAATATATATTTTTTTTTTGTAAGTGATCATTAAAAATGCACAGGCACTGGTCACTGTATAGACTGAATGCCAGTGAAATATTTCCTATTTGAAACATGTTAAATGTGCTTCTTCTCAATATCTTTTTTGTTGGGCGATCGGTATAATTAAATATTTTTCCACACAAAGTATATATAAATTTATTTTGAGGGAATTTATATCACACGATATGGAGGAACTGCTCCTCACAAATGAAAACTTTAAACAAATTCATAACCAACTTATTTTTGTCGAACGTTCACCAATGTTTTTCTGTAATTTGTCTGCTTTAATATAAACCAATGTATCGTCAGGGTGAAATACTCGTTAAAGTGAAAAGCAGAAAATTGTAGACTCGAGCCTGAATTTTTTTTCTCTCTATGTTAATGATTTTCTATTCCTTGTTGAAGCTTATGAAAATAAGAAAAACAACCTTTGTAAATTGCACACATCACCTGTGGGCGAACACATTGCAAATTGACCCCTTTCTGCACAAAATTTGGATCAATCATACATAATGGTTATACACGGGTAAGATACCTGGTAAAGAGCAAATTAATTGCATTGCAATTCCTTTCATCTCGGGACGACCAGCCAATTGATGATCGGAGGGTAATCTCTTCGGAACCAGTTTGATGACGTCATCAGAAACTGGTACATGCGTATGAGGACAAGACATGGCCATCTCGGGACAAATGACATCATTTTCCGCCAGTACTGAATTAAATGTAATACGATTTAAAGAATAAAAACAGCTATTTTGTTACAATGAATGAACGAGACAATGATGAAACATATTGTTGGTGCTCGCTCTGATTTTACAAGTAAAGCATGTACATAAATCCTTACATTCTTTTTCAAATAACTGGGTAAATAACACCCTCCGCATTTATTTTAAATCATATGCTAGTGTTATCTGTTTCAAGATTATAATTGAATTCGTTTTTAGTTTAAATTTTGTAAGAATAGACCAGTAATTGTTATTCATTGCTTTGTTGTTACTTTTATTGACATTATTATCTTCATTTTTATTTTTATAATTATTATTTCTTTATCATCATTACTATTCTATGATTATTATCCTAATTATCATGGTTGTTATAGTTTTTGTTTATCCATACTGTTTGACCTCATTTAAGAAATAACAAATTTTGAAAAGTAAGATTTAATCGAAACTTACGCTTCCATTTACCATTTGATAATCAGACTGCAGTTTCAGTAAATGTTAGAGGTATTTGGGAGGAATCAAAATGGAATACACTTTAATTTCACGTATTTTATGGATAGCGTCTAGCTGGAAACATTGGATTTGGTATGCTGACATTAAAAATATTAATTCTTAAAGTTGTGAATTCAAATTATTTGATACAAAGTAATTTTTTAGGATTCAAATCTTACCCAGAATTTTACTGATCATTTACCAAAGAGGTTCTGGATTTATTTCAAATGTTAAGAATCGAACAATTAAATTGTTTTTCCTCGCCCTGGCCCATTATAAACTACCGTAGAAACGCAATTTTGATCACTTTCTGCAGCGAGACGGGGGATATTGCCCCGACCAGAAATTATTCATTTTAACAATAATTGCTCTTAAAATTTGCAAAGGATTCCACACAATAATTGTAATGGATCATTCGAATTTCAATTTAAGAAAGTCATTCAAATTCAAATTTGTATATATTCATTCCTAACAGAAAATAATACTAAATCGTTACAAAGTTTACATTTCATAGCACAACTGAAAATTAACAGAAAACAATTTTTTATTGATAATTAAATTTGTAATACACGCTTTACCCCATCGTCGATACTTACTTTTTTTTCATTCGTCCAGGTCAATAAAAATCTCTGCTCACCATCATGGTTCTAACAAACCAATCGCAACTTATCATATACATGCATGGGCCTTCACTCTCATTTTTTTAATAATATAAATACATGATAAAAGATACAAATGTTGGTAATAAGGTCCTAGCAAAGAAAAAACTAAAAAGAACAAGTGGAATGCCTCTGGCCGTCTCACCTGCATCACGCGATTCAATATAGCAGCAGTGCTGATTTTGAAAACTACTATAACTCGCACAAGATGTTCAGTGATACTTGGTTACTCTTATTTCCACGTTTTATGAACTAGACCCATACACTTATAGAGATATGATGGTAATTCAACAAATACCCCCAACGTGGCCAAAGTTCATTGACCTTACATGACCTTTGACCTTGATCATGTGACCTGAAACTCGCACAGGATGTTCAGTGATACTTGATTACTCTTATGTCCAAGTTTCAAGAGAAAGATCCATCAACTTTCCAAGTTATGATGGTAATTCAACAGATACCCCCATTATGGCCAAAGTTCATTGACCTTTGACCTTGGTCATGTGACCTAAAATGCGCAAAGGATGTTCAGTGATACTTCATTACTCTTATGTCCAAGTTTTATGAACTAGACCAACACACTTTCAAAGTTATGGCGGTAATTCAACAAATACCCCAATTCGACCAAAGTTCATTGACCCTAAATGACCTTTGACCTTGATCATGTGACCTGAAACTTGCACAGGATGTTCAGTAATACTTGATTACTATTATGTCCAAGTTTCATGAATCAGATCCATAAACTTTTAAAGTTATGATGGTAAATCTACAGATACCCCCAATTCGGCCAAAGTTCATTGACCCTAAATGACCATTGACCTTGGTCATGTGACGTGAAACTCATGCAGGATGTTCAGTGATACTTGATTAACCTTATGTATAAGTTTCATGAACTAGGTCCATATATTTTCTAAGTTATGATGACATTTCAAAAACTTAACCTTAGGTTAAGATTTTGATGTTGATTCCCCCAACATGGTCTAAGTTCATTGACCCTAAATGACCATTGACCATGGTCATGTGACATGAAACTCAGGCAGGATGTTCAGTAATACTTGATTAACCTTATGGCCAAGTTTCATGAACTAGGTCCATATACTTTCTAAGTTATGCTGTCATTTCAAAAACTTAACCTCAGGTTAAGATTTGGTGTTGACGCCGCCGCCGCCGCCGCCGTCGCCGCCGCCGCCGCCGCCGCCGCCGCCGCCGCCGTCGGAAAAGCGGCGCCTATAGTCTCACTCTGCTATGCAGGTGAGACAAAAATGCTTAAAAGCGCTTACCTCCATTCAAAATGTAGCTCATGATGAGAACAGACGTCAAGCCGTACTGTGCCTGCAAACAATGTAAAAGATAGGTGAAAATGTGGCGGCTCTAATTTCCCATTCCCGATGGTGAAAAGTTTATATTCCCCTCCAAAAAAAATGATGAAACAGATTTATTTGAACACATTCCTTGTTTGGGGAAATCGAAATTTATCTAGACGGCTTTTTTTTTATTGGGGGGGGGGGGGTCCGGGATTTTCCATCCCCTGTATAGAGAGAATCTTTTACAAACACAATCAATTGTGATTTTTGACAATGCTTTAACCTGTCGATAGAAGACAATTTGATCTTTTCTGTCAGTACAGTAAGTTAGAAAAAAATTAGACCCAAAAATAATAATCTCAAATCAACAACAACAAAAAAGAAACTGACACACAAAAATTCTCAATTTCAAAATGCTATATTTGCCTTTGCCAATTAAGTAAATGCCCTTGTGGACCTACCATTTTAATAGATGCTTAGATCTCGTCGACTTAATTAGAAGTAATGATTAGCTCACAAACAGTGCGTATCGTTGATTTTAATTTTGTTAAGGATTACAGGCATAATAATAGTGCCGTACCCATGCGCCCTTGAATGTTTTTGAAGGCTATACAGTCGATGGAAAAGCAAGGTATGAACTCCATGGTATGAATAACGCAGGTTATTATAATTCATTATGAATGATTTTCAGGGACAAAAACAACAGTAATGATAATATCCTCATATTTCTAAGGGTAGCCACTTCAACTTTGAGTTTTGAAAATTGTTCTCCCAGCGGGCACTGCTTAAAAAGATGATAATATTATTACCCCGGCTCTTAATTGCATGGTTATGGGCCCGAATTCACAAAGGTGGACTCTGCAGAATCCACGGATTTTAGAATCCGTGGATTCATCCGTGGATTTTGCAGAATCCACCTTTGTGAATTCGGGCCACGCTCAAGCATTCGAGGAATTTGTTTCTACCGTGTACCCATTTACTACTACACTGGGATGGAGAGTGGCAAATGTAGATAATTACCTTGCCAATAGCTCCGTGTTCAAGCGCCAGTGTCTGACACATTGTCCTTTGCAGAACTAATCTCTTTCGTTCATTTTTTACCTATATGCTTATCGCATAAAGCCAGTTGTACAAAATAAAACTGACAAAGAAAATATTTGTTTTTACTTTCATTTGCATGATTTAAGGTGATACGCACCCCCCCCCCTTTCTTGCCAATTTATAAGTATGTAACCTCATCAATGCCACACCCTTGCACATCTCTTTAGAGAGAAAACGTTATGCCAGTATATACATTGCCCCCTTTTCGGCCGTATAGTACATCCAACCTTCACAACTATTAGCAATTTAATGCAATCAACATACAATATTGATTAAAATTTACCATGGTGTAACCAATGAATTGTTATGAATAAGGTATAAATCAAGGGCATACAGCAAAGCCATGAAAACACAGAGAAAATAACAGATAAAAAATAAATTTCATATCACCCCCATAACAATAGACTTATTCAAAACGTTTTTAAGTTTCGGATCAGAATATCAAAAATTTTCTGCTCGTGATTCGCGCTCACATTATTAATGTAGGAAAATACCCAATTACCCATCCTTTTCCTGATTTACCAAACATGAATAGAGTGTCCCGTTTATAGGTCTGAAATCTCAATTTTGTTTCCGCTCGCTTCAATAGTAATACCTATCCTGTTCATGATTAAAAAAGTGCTTAGAATGTCCAGTTTTTTTTTGTGTCAAAAATTTTCAGCTCGCGCTTTGCGCTCGCATCATTTAATTGTTGAAATATGTATCGTCTTAATGGATAACTGCAAATAGTTCTTATAGCAAGTCCCTTTTCGATCAGACCAGAACGTAGGTTATATCCAAAAAAATTGTTACATACGCATCTTGTTCAGGCTCGCAAACATTGCTCAAAATGTTCAATTTTCAGGACAAAATACATGTCCAAAAATGTCCGAAAATTTTAGCTCGTGCTTTGCACTCGCACTATTTAATTGTACACACACACACCCTCACACTCACACACACATATATATATACATATATAAAGTTACTTAAGTTACTAATTATAGTCCCATATCACTTTTACCACGTTTATCAAATATATTGGAAAATTGTGTATAAACGATTGGATTCTTTTTTATCAGTACATAAAATTCTTACGTCAGCGCAATTTGGCGTTAGAAAAAATATCGCTACTGATTATGCAATAGGTAAACTTCTTGATAATGTTGTAAACTCTCTTTCCAAAAGCAATCATATAATCGCTTTAATCATGGACCAAAGTAAGGCCTTCGACACTATTGACAATAACATTTTACTCCATAAATCAGATAATTACGGAATACTGGGAGTTGCTTGGTCTTGGATTTAAAGCTATATATAAAATCGACAACATTTCATTATATTGATGATGCTTAATCTCCTTTGTCTTCTATTAATTGTGGAGTACCACAGGGTTTTATTCTAGGACCTTTACTGTTTTCCTCAATTCTTTCATTTATTTTACATGCTGATGATACGAGAATTTTGTTATCTCACACAAATATATATAGATGAATTAATTAATATAATGAATTTGGAATTTAAAAAAATGTTTCCTCGTGGTTTAAATGTAACAATTTATCTTTAAACAGAAGCAAAACTCATTTTATTCATTTTCAAACTACTTATAGGAATGAAAATTTTCCACGAAACATTTCAATTGATAATATACCTACTGATAAAAGAGAACATGTAAAATTCCTTGGCGTTACAATAGACAAACATTTATCATGGAACCAGCATGTGACCAATATCTCAAAATATTTTCTGTTAGAGCATTCCCTGTTTATGATATACAATGCATTGGTTCTACCATATAACAATTGTTGCAACCTTATCTGGGGAAACTGTGGTAAAACCAAACTCGACCATCTATTTTTATTTCAAAAGAAAGCTTTTAGAATCTGTAAATAATATCAGCATATCTATCATACCCTGATCCTCTTTTTCATCGTTTAAAAACATATGAGAATATGACATATAATTACAATACTAGTAGCTATTTTTATGTTTAAATATCATTACAAAATGCTTCCCCCGTGTTTACCGATATCTTTCATATAATAACAAATTGCATTTATACCCAACACTGTCACTTCCGTGCTAAATACACTTACACGGAAACATAGACAATATAATGATTGACGTTCTGTAAACCGGTATGTTTATATTATCTATTACTTAATCTCCCCAACTAAAATGTTCTTTTATTATTTAACCATATGTTTTGCATTTTCTTTGCCAAATAAAAATAAAAATATATGTATGGAGAGGGGGTGAAAAGAGGGGAAAACACTGTAGACAGAGAGGAACATTCACGAAAAACAATTCTCCAGATATGGGGTCGATGCAAGTCAAAAAATGAAATGTAATTTTAAATTCTGAACAGCAAATGCAGTCACATGTCTTGACGGATACAATCATACTGTTTATCATTATTCCTGATAATTCATGTATCGTTTTAACCATGTGTGGGGTCCCCTTGAGACCCCTTTTATATATAAAAACAAGTGTTAGAGATCTGTGATGAATATTTTATTTTGCTTACATTAGGTTAATATTAAGTCTATTTCAAGGGGTTTTATGAAGTTTATGACTGTCCATTATTCTCACCAGTGGCGGATCTGGGGGGGGGGGGGCACAGCCGGCCCATAATCAAAATTTTTAAGGTAAATATACCCCCCCCCCCCTTGAAAGTGAGGACCTTTTTTGTTTTTTGGGGGGGTTGCTTGTCATATTTTCCACGGACGAAATTATCTTCAAATCTAGGTGAAAACCTTCTTTTCTTTTTTTTTGCTTGTCAAATTTTCGTCGGGAAAATGTTCACCCCCCCCCCCTTTGGAAAATATTGGATCCGCCTTTGATGCTCCCCCATTGCAGTCGTAATGGCTTCGCTTTATGTCCCTGCTCTACTCATGTTATTTACATTACTATTTGTTTGCACCATGGTAACTTTTCAATTGTATTAATGATGATGTATGTTGACTGAAATAAAAACCATTCATAGTTCTGACAGTTGGCTTACATGTACCATACCGCTATACTGCTATTATCAGCAATATATTTGTACCAAACTGGAATAACGCATTCCCTCTATCATGATGGAACAAAACTGCAGGGTTGTGGCATTGATGTGAATATAAAATGGATGTGTAGAAATAAATTGACAAGAAAGGAGAATAATGGCATTGTGGTCCTTGAAAGATTATTCAAATAGGTCAAGGATAAAAGTTGATAATAATATAGCCTCCCTTTGTCTATACATGACTTTGTAGAGAGCACCTCCCTCGTCATTCGCCTTAAAAACTTAATTAAAAGGGCGCATGTGCATCATGGCTTTACTCAATGTACCGAATCGACGATAAACACTTTCATACATTTTGGATAATTGGGTAAGCCTATAGCGCGATCTAATCATCATCTAAATTAATCGACAGACAAGATCGAACATGGTAGGCCTGGACATTTCCTTAACTGGTAGAAGCATAGTATTTTGAGATTGTGAATTTTTGTGTTTTTTATTCAATTTGTTCTTGTTGTTGTTGTTGTTGAATTGAGTTCAACTGTTCAATAAATAACTATCTGGACAAAAATTGATTATCGCTTATGTTGAAATATCGTCAAAGATCACTATTCATTGCATAATGATGTACGATGATTCTCTTTCTAAGATATATCCTTCGTAAAGTGCCCCTCCCTAAAATAAAGTTAAGATAAATGTCTTTTTTTTCAAAATTTTTGATGATTTCAAATAAATCTATTTCATCGTTTTTTTTTAATTAAAAGCTTTCACTGATTAGTAATAAGAAGTTGAAAGCCGCCTTATTTTCCTCTTTCTGTCATTTTTTTCAGGCACATTACAGCTTGTTGTTGGTTCTCATCATGAGTTATGTATTGAATGGAGGTAAGCATTTGTTTTCTTTGTAGTTAATCTCTAATATCATATTTTTTATGTATGTACTGTCTTTAAGTCCTAAGAAACATTTTAAGGTGTGTGCATGTATTTGACAAAAACTTGAAAAAAAAAAAAATGATGGAACGTAGTGATATGTTACTACGTGGATTATGGATAAGAGTATACACCCTTAAGACGTGTATAACAAATTATTGTCGTTAAAATAAAGCAAAATTATAATGTATGTTTTCCTACCTTATTTATTTGTTAATTTTCAGTCATGCTATTAAATATAAACTATGTTAGGATTTCGTAATATGTTTTGTGGAAGATAAATAAATACGAGTTTGAATTTAGATGATTTTCTTTAATTTAAATTCAAATGATACTGTACAAATATTTGTGATATTTGCGCAACAAAATAGGTTATTGTATTGAATAACTTCTTGGGGGTAATATGATGCACCTTGTTTTGCCAGGGAGTTGGATAGAGGGGACGTGTAAGGTGGATGGGGTGGGCTCGGCTCGAGGTGATGGGAGGTAATAAAATTATTATTGATGGCTTCTATTCCTATAATTATCTGTTTGTATGTATTTTGGAGAAAAAAATCTGTCTCGACTGATTAACACTCGAAAATAGAAGGAATATGAAAACAAGTATTAGTATGGTGTGATTACACATATAGTTTACACTTATTATTTTTATTATTATTATTTTAAGGTCATGTGATATGGAGTTCAACGTAATACCTGAGTTAATAAATGGTCGATGTATTATGATATACTTTATAAGAGTGATTTTGAGATAATACAGAAGGGGTTAATTAAGAAAATAACATGAAATATCACTTAAGCGCTTCAATAAGATAGTTATCGTCAAGTATGTTATGAGTTGTCATTGTGTCTGATATTTTGTTGAAGAGTTATTATTGATATTGCTATGTCATTTTGTCCATGTAAAACAATTTTACGTTATTGAAAAATAAAAATCACTAAATACAAAAAAGTAACAGATTTAAAATAAATCCAAATCGACCGCACGTATAGTTCATTCAAACTTTGAATTTACATGTAGTTTTGATTCTAAGTACATGAAGTATTTACTTTAGTATCAAATGGCGGTCTCTTGCGTTCATTAAGTATTATTAGTAGTATTATCATTAATAAGTTAAGATTATACTCACATCATTATTTTGTATATTCGTTATGTATTGTGACTATATTGTTTGTTTCATGAATTATTGTGTACGTTACATAAAATTATGTAACATTGATATTGTGTTATTTGAATGCAGAAATAAAAGCAAACAAACAAACGAATTAGTTGATATTCAATATTCAAGCTTTTAGTTTGAATCTCTAAGCTTGCAACTAATGTTATATATTTACATACGAATCCATTGTTTTCGACTGGAAAATAACCACAACTGAATTAGATTTAGCTACATCCATGAAATGTAGAGTGTTTCCATTTATGATTCATACTGAAACTGAAGTCTCATCAACTGGAAGTGAAATTTTGCATCATATTCTAGTTTTCAGAATAGATATTTTCTTCAAACAGGCCAAACAATAATGAATAACAACTACATCAAATTGATAATGATGGTAAATAATTGATGATGATTAAAGAAATATAGATAAATATAATAATGTCAATAAGAGTAATAATTAATTATACATCATAATTTCAGTAATGGGTCTATTCTTACAAATTTTAATCAAAAACTAATTTAAACTATAAGCCTAGAATAAATATATACCAAGAACTTGCATGAGGGAAGAAAATATTGTGAACTGCTTTCACACAAACAAAGTAAAGAACAAAAAATACCCTTTCATTTCTGAACAGATTCAATGTTTTATCAACATAATACTTGTAAAGTCACAGCACAAATGATATATGTTTCATCGTTGTCTCCTTCATTCATTGTAAAAAAATACCAGTTCTTAAGATTTAAATCACATTACATTTAATTCAGTACTGGCGGATAATGATGTCGTTTGCCCCGAGATGGCCATGTCTTGTCCTCAAACGCATGTACCAGATTTTGATGAAGTCATCAAAATGGTTCCGAAGAGATTACCCTCCGATCATCAATTGGCAGGTCGTCCCGAGTTGAGAGGAATTGATACGAATTTGATTTGCTCAATACCAGGTACCTTACCCCCCTCTCCCGTGATGGAACGCTACATTATAAATTGCTTAAATTAAAATTGCCTTACTGGAGAGCTTTAAGGTATTCACTTCACGTGTTATGTACCTTCCTCTCCCCCATTAAGTCTTACATAGCTTACCTTATGATTTAGATTTTTTGCAGGAGTTTCTGCATTTATTGTAAAGTCAAAATGAATTAACAATGCATAAACATAATCGTAGTATGACATTAAAGTACATTGCAATGTGACAAATTTATAACAGTGTCATAATAAAATTTAGACATGAATAAAATTTAAGGATAAGACAAAACTATATAAGCAAAATAAATGCTTGAGTAATAGCAGCCAAAAGGGAAAAGGGTTTCATGGATTAAAATCTATCAATTCAGAAATGAAGAAAAGCTTCGTAACATTTATGTATATCGTGTGTGGCAAAATAGCCAATTGTGACTGATTGCCAAGCAAATGGATTGTCCAATCCAAGGAGAAAAACAAAACACATTTAAAGTAGGGTATCTCACCGCATGACTTCGCACCTATACAGTCAGTGACCAGTACTTGTGACTATGCATTTAAAACTTTCACTTTCAAAATAAAAAAAAATGCTGATAATTGGTCACTGGTCACACATTTTGAATAATACTTTCATGCAGCAATTATCTTTATTAGCTTTTTGACGATGTATTGATACATTCCTGATACAGAAAGTCAGAGACCAGTTAGGCAGGATATTTTTTATTCCTCAAGGAAATTTCAGCATAAAAATCCCCACCACATGCTGAGACTAACGCTTGCTGATCTTAGAAATACCCAGCAAGAGGAAGAGTTGCCCCCTCCCCAATAAAGATCATGCATATGACCGTGCTTATGGTCATGAAGAAAATATCACGAAGACGTTGTCTTGACTGATAAAATGAAACAGAGATTAATCGTAGGTAATATTAGTTTCATTTAACACGATTTATTTATAATTTTTCACATAGATTGTTTGTCTAATCCTTGTCTGCAAGGAGAGTCCTGTGTGGAAACATATGATGGATATGAATGTCACGTATGTCCACCCTGTACTACTGGAAATGCATGCAAAGGTAATTACCCAATAAGGCCAATAGTAATCGCTCAATACAACTGGAACTCATAGTGATAATTACTGATAATAATCTAAAGAATCTAAAAGTATTTCCGGGAAGGGGCTGATAGCCTATTTACACTTTCCAACAACGGTTATCGAAATTTGAACAGTAATATCATATTGGTATCAAAACATGAGTTTTATCTTCCAAGTCTTATTAGTCTAATATGTTCATATTTCTGTCGTTGTGTTTAGGAATCAGTTTCAACAAGCATTTTTGCTATACCTTCCGTTTCCTATAAACAATGTTTAAGCTTATCTGAACTTAACTTTGTAGATACATTTTGTACACAGTCTTGGATTCGTCCTCTGTGTGTGTATTTTTGTTATTCGTACAATCAAACTCTATGTATTCTGTTTCATGATTACAGGCATACAATGCATTGTATAAACATAAAAACTACTTATGTTAGTAATGAATTTGAACTAAAACTCAAACTATTTATTGTCTATTTCGCAGAGTACGAATTTATTTATGAGGTATGCATGTGAATTTTGTTGGAAGTGGGAAAATAAAATAAAAACTAAATTAAATGAATAATTCTACACTATTTTAAATGTATTTTCGTTATAGATGTCAATGATTTCAATATTATCAGTTGAACATATTTACACATTAATAAAATAACTGATACAATCTTTTATACCTTCAAAATTCAGACGAGCTTCCGAAAGACTGCTCTGACCATTACGATGCAGGTGAAAGGACGAGTGGAATATTCACTATTTGCTTGGGTTCTCACACAGAAGATGAAGAACGTATTGATGTTTATTGCAACTTGGATGGAGGTGATGGATGGGTGGTGAGAAACCTTGAATTTTCATATAAATTAATGCAATAAACAATAATTTGAAGAAAAAAATACGTATTACTTCAATAATGCTTATTTTCTGGAATCTTTAAGAGAGTTTTGAAAATTTTGAATCGATCTTTAAATTGCAAGTATCTTTATTTTTTATTTGTGATTCGAATCAGAAGTAGTTTGAATTTACAGGCTCAAGGTATATACCCTTTTAGTTTAATAATTTCCCATCCTTATGATCCCCTGCAAAAACCCAATTTTTCTGATTGAAAATAGGGGAGGGGGATTCTTTTCCTCTTTTTAATCTCTTCTATCACTTTCCCCTGTAATCCCTCCCCCTCTAAAATCATGAAAACGTAAAATCGTGCACTTTCTGGCAATGTTTTGGGATGGAAGTGGGGCTCCCCTTTCCACACACACACACACACACAAACACACACTCTCAATTATAAATAATATCTTTTCAGGAGAATGTGGGCACTTTCTCTATTATTAGCATATTCTATTACGCCACACGCAACGCCGGTCCTGCTATTATCAATTATTTATTTGTCTTTCTTTATAATTTAGTAATTTATTCGAAATAATATTTATTCATTCTAGGTCATTCAACGTCGGCAGGATGGAAGTGTGGATTTCTATAAAGATTGGGCTTCCTACAAGAATGGCTTTGGTGATATAGAGAACGAGTTCTGGCTGGGTAATGATATCATTCATCGCATCACATACCAGGCAACATACAGACTTCGATTAGAGATGGTGGATTTGCAAGGCAATCATTGGGATGCCAAATATGACAATTTTCGTGTTGGAAGTGAGATTGAGCTGTATCGCCTCGGTGCTCTCACTTTTACTGGAGGATCTGCAGGTGAATACAAAAACTGTGATGTAATTATCCCAACTCAAATAGCAAAATATTAGTCTTCTGTAATATAATAATATTCTATGGTTATAGTATACCTGTTGTATGATGATGGTGGTGATGATGATGATTTCATTTCATTTAATTTATTTCATTTTCAGCAAAATATAAATCAAATAAATACAATCATAACAAGTCAACATCATAAAAAAATATACAAATTATTAAATCAACTTGAAAAAGACATGTTATAAGAAAGTTACATACAAAATAATCATGGGTAAAGGATTTGTGATTTATAATTTGTGAAAATGGAGGATCCCACTAAAAACCATAGCTTGTATATTGTGGGCTCCTCAAAATATGACAAACGAGAAATAAATTTTATATATACAAATGATGTATAAAATATATGATGATGATAATGATGATAATGATGATGATTTTGATTATGGGTATCAATCATTGAGGGATAGGGAATATGTCCCCTTCAATATTTCAGGTGGGGCGGATGTTATTATCCCCAAATAATATAATTAATTATGTACAAAGCATGATCGTCATGATAATGAAGAGTACATGATGGCCATGGTTGTATGACCATGATGACCATCATTTTTTTTATCGGAATTGTTTTTATGTGTATTGTTATTTAATAAAAGCATTCCTTTCAGGTTTTGTTAGAAACAGATGAATGGATAAGGAAAAAAAATCCAGGAAAAATAGAACAATATATTCATATGTATGTTTTATTATTTTGCCTATATTAAGATAACCCCTCTCAGCAACCAAGCGCATGCCGCAGTGTGTCCCATTATTTATTTTACAACCCTTTTTACTGTCTGCCATTTCATTTTGGCTAGTATTCTTAATCCCATTTTATGATGCAATATAAGTGGAAATCATAGTAAAGAAATGAGAATTAAAATTTAAAGGATCATATAAAGGGAAATGACCCCGAAAGCCACCAAGAGTCTTCAAAGTGAATGATATTCATTTTAAAAAAATCAGCTCGCGCTTCGCACTCGTATTATTGTTCTAGTTTTGTACGGCCATGTTTATATTGTTTTGTTATCTTTGTATAGGTGATGCATTGTTCTATCATGTCAACTCAGCATTCTACACCTATGATCGTGATACTGGAAATGGCTGCGCCACGGCGTATAAAGGAGGATGGTGGTATCATAACTGTCACCACGCCAACCTCAACGGTCTTTGGTCATTTGCAAGTGGCACAGGGATGGCTTGGAATTCGAAATATATGAAGGGCTCTATCATGGAAATAAAAAAAATGGACTCGGAGTGATTAACCATTGATTGACACAAAAAACTGTATTCAACATCTATGGATATACAATATTAGTTGATGTTCAGATACTCTCTAATACTTTTATTGTCTTAGTGGTTTGGCGATTAAAAAAAAAACAAGGTTCTGATTAAACGCTGTAAAAAGTCCGGTTTTCAATATGCAACTCCAAGCAGGTGGTGCAACGTCAAACATATCAAAGGGTATTTCAGGAAGGGATATTTGATTTTATACTTGTAGACTTTTATTTTTTACGGCAACGAGGATAATAATATTACCTTCGAATTTAGCTTTTTGGAGCTGCAAGATGAATTATCTCATCAAGTATAAAATATCCTGTTAATGTATCTGGTCTTCTATTTTTCAGTTTAACAACCGTACCGATACTAAATCTTACCATTTTCTTTTTAAAAAGAGTTGGTAACTGCAAACTCCTAGTTCAACTTGACCCTAATTGAAAATATTGATGTTTAAGAGTTAAAGATAAAGCCTATGATCATTTTGCGTTCAAAATCATATAATACACTTCTCTGATGAACATAATTATCTATATAGCTCTATATCTAAATGTGAGCTTTATGACAAAGTAACCCAAATCATTTCTTATTAGTCATTTAAGGACGTTCCACAGTTAAAATGAAGTCCATGTCATTTTCACCAAATTTTGCAGAGAGTTACTTTGGTATCTATGCATTATGAAAATGCAAAAAATAACATAGGTTCATGTGCTTATTTTTTTTCTACGGGTCTTCAAAGTCACCGTATTTGAATGATATGCAATCTTGCGCAATCAAGAGAATTATGCCTCTCTTAGACCTCACGAATTCACCAAATGAGTTTAAATCATCTTTACTCAGTGAATACCGCATCAAACTTCATCAAATTCTCAAGATATATAACAAAGTGTATACCAAAGTAAGAGAAGGTCTTTTAATTGGTAAAACTATACCTATTTGGAGTCAACAGCGCCCTCATTTGGCAAGGATGATGCAAAAACTCGGAAAAAAAACAAATCTTCAAAGACGTGAATCTACTCAAAAATTAAAAAGTATTTTGTAAGCTGCACTTTTTTCAAAATCCATGTCATTTTTATCAAATTCGGCTAAACTGTAGAGGAATGCATATCAAAGGTGTAGCGAAGTTAAAAATATGAGGTCCATGTGCTCGTTTTTTAACTGTGAGTGTCCAAAATGAGGCGAGTTGGCATGAAAATCGCCCAAAATGCGTCCAAAACGTGCAAAAGTCTAATAATGCCGTCTAAAATGCGAATGATTCCGTAGTTTTGCCCCAAAACATTCAAAATCCATGTCATTTTCATCATACTCTCCATATTTGTAGAATAATTTATTCTAAAGACATTAAAATCTTAAAAATATGGGGTCCATCTGCTCGTTTTCAAACTATGAGTGTCCAAAGTGATGCGAGTTGGCTTGAAAATCGCCTAAAAAGCACCGAAAACATGCAAAAGTCTCTTAATACCCTCTAAAATGCAAATGGTTCCATATTTCGCTCCCAAACATTCAAAATCCATGTCATTTTCATCATACTCTCTAGATTTGTAGAGTAATATATTCTAAAAGCATTAAAATATTAAAAATATGGGGTCCATGTGCTTGTTTTTAAACTATCAGTGTCCAAAATGCTGCGAGTTGGCTTGAATATTTTGAAATCCACCTAAAATGCGCCGAAAACGTGCAAAAGTCTAGTATCGTCTAAAAGCGAATAGTTCAGTAGTTTTGCTCCCAAACATTAAAAATCAATGCCATTTTCATCATACTCTCTAGATTTTCAGAAGAATATATTCTGATGACGTTAAATTATTAAAAACATGGGGTCCATCTGCTCGTTTTTAAGCTATCAGTGTGTAAACTGTTGCGAGTTGGCTTGAAACAGCCCAAAATGCGCCGAAAACAAGTAAGTCTGATAATACCGTCCAAAATGTCTAAAATATGAATGGTTCCTTAGTCCTGCTCCCAAACATTAATAATCCATGTCATTTTCATCATACTCTCTAGATTTACAGAGGAATATATTTTGATGACGTTAAAATATTAAAAACATGGGGTCCATGTGCTCGTTTTTAAGCTATCAGTGTCTAAACTGTTGCGAGTTGGCTTGAAACAGCCCAAAATGCGCCGAAAACAAGTAAAAGTCTGATAAAACAAAAATCAACAAGTAAATTGAAATGTAACAATATAAGCTAGAATTGTATATTGATTTCCTTTTCACTTTTCGAATATATTATTGTTATTCTTTCTTCATTTTCTCTTTGACAGTTCTCCTGCTACTCATGAACGCACTGTATATACCATATACCTATCTAATATTATATAACTGTAATATGTAAATATACCTATATGGCTCTAGAATAACTTTACCTTCATATCACTTGTTGATGTTTGAATAAATCGTGAACTTTTTGTTAATGTTCAGTAAGTTGCATTAACCGGTTCCGCCTAAATTAATCAAGCTCCCATCCATTGACCAATAAGTAGTTTGTTGGGGAGGTGTGGTATAGTATAGGAGCATGGGTTGTCATTGTGGTATGGTAAGACAGAGAGCAAAATGTAGGAGAGGTTTATTGTATGTAAGTAGTAGGATGCTAGGCCTGTACGAGGGTGATGAGAGAAAAACGGTGGTAAAGGAGGCAGAGCGGGCCTGGTGGGAGGATGGTCATGGCCCTTACTAAAATAATGGTGTCGAGAGGAATAAAGATTACACGATGCTAGAATTATGTATTAAAAAAATTGAATGTAGGCCCTATGGAGCCTATAAAAGATAGGAGAGGTTGAATGTGTGGTGTATAGAACAAGGATGGTAGATGAGAAAGTCAAGGATTATGTTGTTTGGCGCTGTGTATGACATCTTTTTAGAAATTTAGTTGGTGGTGATGATGATGATGATGATGATGATGATGGAGTTGGATGACCAAACAATATCAGATTCGATAGACCTATTATTTTTTTATTCATTTTTATTCAATTTATCTGCATTTTGCATATGTTTTGTATGTTATCATGCTATAACATTTCAACCACTGGCTGCCAATCATGTTTTATCAAAACCATTTCTATTCTATTCTATGCAATCGACCCGCACATGGAGGAAATCAGTGGCGGATCCAGGGGGGTGGCGCAGGGGGCGCGCGCCCCCCCCTAGTATTTGAGCGGCGCCGAAGGCGCCGCTCAAAAAAAGATTAAAGAAAAGTAAAAGAAAGAAAAGGCGCTGCTTGAAAAAATAAAATAAAGGAAAGAAAAGAAAAGGCGCCGCTTAAAAAAATTATACACTGATATAATGTTAGCAACAGTAAGGAAAGACTATCCCCTAGCAAAGCACAATCATATCATCTTCCTTATCTTTTCTTTTAACTACCCTTTTCCCAACAACTTCGCCGGTTAAAAATAATCAGCAGTGCGCTGCCTGCATATAACTGGCGCCAATCAAGAATAATCAGCGCCACCTTAATCTAAATCGGCGCCGGACAAGAATAATCAGCGCCATTTGGTTATAAATCGGCGCCAGTCGAGAAAAATCGGCACCGGCTGCCAGAGTCTTAACCGGCGCCGATCAAGAATAATCAGCTCCACCTAAATCTAAATCGGCGCCGGGCAAGAATAAACGGCGCCATCTGGTTATAAATCGGCGCCGGTTAAGAAAAATCGGCGCTGCCTGAGTTCGTAACCGGCGCCGATCAAGGTTAATCAGCGCCACCTATATCTAAATCGGGGCTGGTCAAGAATAATCAGCGCCATCTGGTTATAAATCGGCGCTGCCTGAGTCTTAACCGGCGCCGATCAAGAATAATCAGCTCCACCTAAGTCAGATTTATTCATTTAGATTTATTCATTTATTTCCGTTCAAACAAAAGATATAATCAAAGTAAAGTGTAAATACATGTTCAAAATAATACATACAGTTCTATAACATTTCATAACAAATATTGAAGATAACATTATCTGAACGGAGGGACTTGCCAAGAAAAGCAGAGCTTGTAAATAAGGCAAGTCCCTAAACATAGTTCCAATACTAATTAACATAACCTATATACAAGAGACGGGTGGAAAACAAAAATAAAATACATAATCTACAAAATACCAAAATAGAGCGTATAAACGACAACAAAAAGTGGAAAGTAATTTGAATAATTGGAGTGATAACGATAATGATGATAAAATTTTTAATAGAAATTATAAGAGTGGAAAAGGGAGGCAAAGGAAAGAGAGGGGAGAAAAGGGTGGTGCAAATAAAACTGAAAATAAAAAGAGGAACATGACAGGTGCACAGGTCATAGGACACTGTAGTGACATTATTTAGAACATATATTAGACAAATTTGTTGATAATTAAATGATAGTTGTAAATACGTTTAGTTACAGTTATATATTAGCTTGACTTGTTGGTGTGGAGTATTGACAAATTAGCATCTTTTTAAGTTTGCGCTTGATAATGTTAATGCTTGGTGATTCTTTAAAGTCATTGGGCAGTGAATTCCAATACACTGGTCCAAAAAAGACGAAAGAGTTTTTTGCTAAAAGAGTACGGGTTGGGGGTAGATGATAACAATTACGTTGTCTCGTTGGGTAATCATGTATGGAGGAGTTTTTACAAAACATATTTGAAAAAATTGTGGGGAGATCATTTTTATTTAGTTTATACATAAATTGGGCGAGTTGGAAAAGATATAAATCATTCACTTTAAGAATATTATTTTGGAAAAAAAGGACATCTGTGTGTGATCTGAAATGAGTTTGAAAAATTATTCTAAGGGCCTTCTTCTGCAACAACAGTATCCTTTGTAATTGTGTTTGGATTGCACAACCCCATGCCAAAATGCCATAATTAATGTATGGTAATATTAGTGTATGATATAATGTAAGTAAAGTGTGAGATGGAAGAAAATATTTGAGCTTGTTAATAATTCCGATGTTTCTTGAAATTGTTTTGCATATATTATCAATGTGTGGTTTCCATGATAGCTTATTGTCAATAGTAACACCCAAGAATCTGGTTTGTGATACATTTTCAAGAACGGTGTTATCAAAAATGAGATTGTCAGGTAATGTATGTGTTTTGTTACTAAAAAGCATATAATTTGTCTTTTGTAGGTTAAGTGATAGTTTATTCGCCTTAATCCAGTCAGTTACATGTATGAGTTCAGAGTTTACAATTCTTACAAGTTGATTTGCGTTATCATGAGAAAAGAAAATATTCGAGTCGTCTGCAAACAGTATGAATGTTAGTAAATTTGAACTTTTTTTAATGTCATTGATGTAAGTAATAAAAAGAAGAGGGCCAAGTAAGCTACCCTGAGGTACTCCACAGGTGATAGGAAGAGTAGAAGAAGTATCGTTGTTAACTGATACGAATTGAGACCTATCTGTTAGGTAACTCCTGAACCACTCCAAGGCCTTCCCCCTAATACCATAAAAAGAAAGTTTATAAAGAAGTATTTCGTGGTTAATGGTATCGAAGGCCTTGGAGAAGTCCAGGAAAATACCAACAGTATGAAAACCTTTATCTATGGAAGTAGTGATTTTATCAATAAAAGACAGAATTGCATGTGAAGTGCTATGATTTTTGCGAAACCCAAATTGTGAGTTAGAAAAGATATTATGTTTATCAAAAAACGTACTTGTACGTGTATGTATAAGTTTTTCGAGAATTTTAGATAATGAGGTGAGTAATGAAATAGGGCGGTAGTTAGAAACAAGTTGATTGTCGCCTTTTTTGTAAAGAGGGATGACTTTGGCTATTTTCATGAGACTAGGTACTTTCCCTGTGTTCATAGAAATATTGAATATGTGCACCAAAGGATCGACGATAGTTAAAATAATTTTCTTGAGTAGAAAGTTAGGAATGCTATCGAAACCTGGGCTCTTCTTAGAGTGCAGATTGTTAACAATATTAATAATTTCTCCTGTATTGGTAGGATTAAAAAATATAGAGTTAGGGTTTGGGTTGTTAAGAAAACTGTTAAATGATTTATGTGTTAATGGGATTTTGCTTGCCAGATTGTTGCCAATATTGGAAAAATATGAATTAAACTCATTTGCTATTAAGTTATTGTCATCGATGATTGTGTTGTGTGTTTTTATTTTTGATATAGTGGAACTTTTATTCTTTTTGTTTAACGCGCCATTTATAATTTTCCAAGTATTCCTCATATCATTTTTGTGCAAATCAAGTTGGGAGGTATAATATTCTTTTTTTGCAATACGAAGTAAAGAAGTAAGTTTGTTTTTATATGATGTATATTTAGAACGGGATTTGTCGCTTGGTTTGGATATGTATTTATAGTATAATTTGTTCTTTCGGTTGATTGATCTCAAAAGTGATTTAGTAATCCACGGGTGGAGTGGGACCTTTTTATAATTTGATTTTCTGTTGATAGTAAAAGGAACGTGAGTATCTAGAGAAGATGTTAATTTGGAAATGAAGAAGTTGTATGCGTCATCAACGTCTGTGGATTCAAAAACACTCGACCAGTCTGTTGTATTTAAGTCATTAATTAGATTGTTTATATTGTCATCAGTTATTTTTCTAAATGGAGTATTGAATGTTTCTTTCATTATAGCTTTATTTGTAGATAACCTAGCAAAAATGGGAAAGTGATCAGTGATGTCACTAATGATAACGCCGGCTTTGGGGATTTGTTGAGTTATATTGCTAAAAATGTTGTCAATTAAAGTGGCCGAGTTATTTGTAACTCTTGTCGGTTTAGTGATAAGCGGTAAAAAAGAATAGGAAAGAAACATTTCAAGAAACTCCTGAGAGGTGCTGTTAGAATTGCAATTTACTAAGTTGATATTGAAGTCACCCATGAAGAAACAATCTTTATTTTTCAAAACAGGATTTAATAAAATTTCATTGAGAGATTCTAAGAATGCATTGGTATTTGATTGAGGAGGTCTATAAAATACACCCAGTATTAAGTTTTTGCCTTTTGGGTTTGTGACTTCAACAAACAGGGTTTCTAAAACGTCGTTTGATATGGTTATATTAGCTATATGAGTATAATCGTATTGTTGTGGTATGTACAGAGCGACACCACCTCCAGGTCTTTGCGTTCTATTATTAACAATTAAATCAAAATCAGGGAGTGTGAAGAGGGAACATGGATTATCAGAGAACCATGTTTCAGTTAAACCAATAAATGAAGATTTTGGAAACCGGTTGTTATCTAGGAATAATTTAAGTTTATCAAAATTTTTACTGGCACTTCGAATATTTAAATGGAGAAGATAAAAACTTTCGCTTGTGTTGTCTGATGTAATAGATGATTTGAAATGTTGTTCTGTGAAATAATGTGATGTAGAGAGTTGTCCAAATTGATCATTTGCATCAAAGTTGTAATTAAGATTGGTTGTATTATTGTCCATAAAATTTCGTATGTGTGTATCGTAATTGGAATTATGATTATCTAATGTGTGAGTAGCGCCATGTTGCGCCGAGAGAGACAACAAGTCGTCGTTGTTTAAAGAACTAAATGGAAACCTAGTAAAATCAGTCATTAGCAGAGGAGAGAGTGTTTGTGGTAAACCTCGGTGAAACAATGCACTATGCTGTATACCTGTTCCTGAGTATGTGTGAAAAAAAGAAAGAAAGAAATAATAAGTGTGTGTTGACGAAAGGGTAGTAAAAACAGAAAAATCAAAATAGAAGAAGAAATATAAGGAAAAAAAAACAGGGAGAATAAAAACTAATATAAAATGTAATGACCTTGTGCAGTGCAAAGTATGAAGGGGTGGTGTTGAAACTAGAGAAAATGTAAAACACTGAAACAAAAACAAAATAAACTTCCTTAGTGAAGTACTAAGAGTAATTGAGAATATATACTAGTATATGTACATATATATACATATATATATATATAAATATATATATATATATATATATATACATAGGTAAGTAAAAAAACAAAAAAATAAACAGAACGTATGAAAGCAAAATAAAGGAAGTAAAATGACAACAGATATTCATTCTGTATCCGTCTCTCCTGAAGGTTACATATATTTTTTTAAAGGTCATATCAAAATATCAAATGAGGATAACTAAATAGTAAAGATAGCAAACTTAACATAATGTCGGATTTATACCTGCGTGATCGATAGAAGTATGCAAAGATCGATCAATATAGTCTATTGGTCTAGAACGAATACATGTCGTGATATGTATATATACAGAAAACAAACAAGGAGGACTCTGCATTTAACATGTTTAACGAGAGTCACGTTTAAGTTCGAAGAATGATTCAAACTTTTACAAAACAGACAAACGATAGTCTAAATCGGCGCCGGACAAGAATAATCAGCACCACCTGGTTAAAAATCGGCGCCAGTCAAGAATAATCAGCGCCTCCTGGTTCTAAATCGGCGCCAGTCAATTATGAATTGCCGCTGCCTGAATCTTACGTGACGTCGGTAAAAATAATCAGCACTACTTGTTCTAAATCGGCGCCGGTCAAGAATAATCACCGTCCCCTGGTTCCAATAAATAGGCGCCGGTAGAATAATGAAGAAGGGCCTATTGCCAACCAAATCTAGATCGGCGCCGGTCAAGAATGATCAGCGGCACCTAGCTGGTTATACATTTTATTGTTGAATGGTCATAACAAAGCTTATCGCATGCCCTTACAGAGTGGACTGGGGCGGGGCAGTTGCCCACAGAATGACAGATGTCATGAAATCTTTAATTTATAAAAAAAATCCCAGAATCATACAAAAGCGTAGAGCAAATCCTTTAATTTTGATCTAATTTTCCAAGGCTTTAATAAAACGAAGGTCAGTCACTTTTCTTCTTTACACATTCCACATTGTGCAACCTCTATGGCCTTTAGTTTAGGACAGCTTCTATATAGTGTTTTATGAAGATGATTCGATATTTAAGCCCAAAACTTTGCTAAAACCCGTTGCTAGTATACCGGTAGTGTATAATTACGCAACCAGTCGTATATTGAGATTGAGCTACACAACTCGTTCTTTATTTAAAATCGTGCTTAAATTATCCGCTTCTCAGATTGGAATATAAAAATTTTCAGCTCGCGCTTCGCGCTCGCATCATTTCTGTAGCAAAACCGCATACTTTTCATGATTAAATAGGTGAATGAAATGTCCCTTTTTCAGGACTAAACGTCAAAAGATCTCCCGCTTCGATTTGCAATAATCTTTTGCTGGATATAATCTTGTTCTTTATTACAAACGTCCATTAAACTGTCATTTTTTCAGATCGAAATATTAAAATTTTAAGCTCACGCTTCGCGCTCGCATCTATTGTTTTTTAGATACCCATCTTAATCATTGGTACCAAAATGCATAGAATATCAAGCTTTCTGGTCAGAATATAAAGAAATTTCAGCTCGCCCTCGGCACTCGCATTATCTGTGTAGTGAAATATGTATCCTCCTCATGAGTTACTACAAACAGTCCTAAACAGGCACCTTTTTCCTGTTTTCAGGTCAGTATACCAAAAAATTTCAGCTCGCGCTTCGCGCTCGCATTAATTTGTTGGTGAGATATGTGTTTCTATCTCATAAGTCATATAAATATATATATATATATATATATATATATATATATATATATATATATATATATGTATGCATATGTGTGTGTGTGTTTGTGTGAGTTTGTTTGTTTGTTTTGTGTGATATCGAGCGCCTTTGGAAAGTTGATTCATGATATCGCCCCCCAAATCTTAAAAAAAGGATCGACGCCCCTGTGTATTATATATATATACATATAGTAAAAAGTATTGGCCTCATCGCAATAAAAGGGTTAATACACGAGATTTTGAAATCGCACATAACATGCATAATTTTGTGTTACTTTTTGCTTGTTTCTTTCTTTAATAAGTTTTTCAATCTCTCTCTATATATGTTTTAGAAAGATTATATGTTTAAATTGATGTATATTTTCTGTTATAATGAGATATGAAGTGGACTTCAGGGAATGGTCGTACGCAGCAAGGGGGAAGGGCACATTCGCGATCTGCTGTTGTGAAAAACATTTTTTTTTCCTTAACATTTCATGAAAACTATGAAAAATGTGCAAATGTGAGATGTGCACCAAATTTTCGAGTCTTGCCCCCCCCCCCCCCCGGAAATATTATCTGCGTGTGGTCATGCAAAATGGCATGACTGGAAATCCTACATTTTGAAAAGAGCATTTGACAGGGTCAGACTTTACCCCTTTTTCAACATTTTCTTTTATGGCGCCGGTGAAGTGCAAAAATATGTGCGCCGCTCGGTAGTGCGCCCCCCCTTTCGCCAAAAGCTGGATCCGCCTATGGAAATAGACGTTAGAAGAGGCTGCAGATGAAGCATGTGTAGCAACGGCCAAGTGAGAGGAGATGATGCGGCGTGCTGCTCAAGTAGGCATACGGGGTTGGGTTTCGTCCTTACATTAGAGCACGTAAGGAATGTCTCATTACCGCAAGTCGACGGTGTCCTCCAAATCCGTGCCTGTAGGCCAATTTCTGTTGCAAGATCCACTGATCTACATAGTGGATACTGTTAGAATAAAATGGCACACTCAATTTTTATTATTTTCATCATGTTTTAACAAAGAAGTGTACACCGGGATACCAATAATGTATATATTTCAAATGCAAGTCAGGCGCCTTACACCACTCTGCCTCGGCATCTACATTATTTGTTTTAACAAGTGCACACATATATTTATCAAGAATGCACGTAGAATTTTCAGCTATCAGTTGAATGCAGAATAAAAGAGCACGGATAAAGCCTTGATCAGCATGCTGTTGGCAGGGATCAAACCCCCGGATCGTACCCCGGACTTTCAAATGTCATGCCAGGCGCCTCAGACCATTCACCTCGGCACCGCCACTACCGGCGCACACCTAGCTAGTTACCAAGAATGCATTACTGTTGATTAATTGCCTAGCTTGCGGGCATAGGTGGCGCAGTGGCGGATCCAGGGGGGCACAGGGGGCGCACGCCCCCCCCCCCTAGTCCTTAAAATAAAATAAAAGTAAAAGAAATAAAAGGCGCCGCTTAAAAAAATGAAAATAAAGGAAAGAAAAGAAAAGAAAAGAAAAGGCGCCGCTTAAAAGAATTAAACCCTTATATAATAATAGCAACAGTTAAGGACTATCCCCGCGGCCAGCAAAGACTTTACCCCTTTTTCAACATTTTCTTTTATGAATTGCAAAAATATGTGCGCCGCTCGGCAGTACGCCCCCCCCCTCCCTTTCGCCAAAAGCTGGATCCGCCTATATGCCGTGGCCGGGGATCGAACCCCGAACTTTCAAATGTCTAATCGCGCCAGCTTGGACCACTCGGCCATGACACCTATATGCTCTCGAGCTGACTGCACTGTAAACAGACAGAGTGCTAGTGCCCTCTACGTTCGAAAATGTTTAGTTGTTGCGGAAATAGTTTGTGTACCGTTGGCAACCAATTTATGGAGAAAACTTGGTTGAAAAGAAGCGTATTCTAGTGTTTCACGGAAAAAGTTTTGCGATGGTAAAGCAAGGGATCAAAATTTTCTGCCGAATAAAACCAACCAAGGCAAAAACAGGGGTAAGAATCGTAGTGTTCGACGATTTTATTTTGTACTAACAATAACATGAGTCATGACAGCTGAGCATTAGCGGGCGCAAGCGCCGTAACCTACCCGGCTGCCCCGGCGTCCTGCATCAAGGGGTTTTCACACGAGCTCCCTGAGTCCCTGCCTAGTTTAGTCTTTAGAATTAGAGTTCACCTAACTGCGATATTAGCTATAATAATAGTCTAGATCTACAAACTCGAACACCAACGTGATTTCACTGTAAATTTTAAGCAGTTGGTAAACTTTGAGCATATTTAGAATAGGCCTAGAGTCAATGAGTTAGACAGTCATGAATTATTTACATGATTTTAAGACAGTAGGATTAGGGGGTCGGGTGTCCGGACACTTTATATTTTTGAAGCCTTCTTTTTTGTCGTTGGATTACACTAAAAATATGAATTCAATAGTTGTAATCATCTTCCATTTTGTTCTTTATAATATTTCCTAACATTTTGTACTAAAAATTGACGAAACTTCGCTTGTAAATTTTTCCAAATGACTTTCTAAAATTGATCGTCCGAACACACAACCTGTCCGGACACAACAACTGGGTATACAGAAAATTGGAAATACCACTGGCACTGCTTATCCCCGACCATTCGCCATACAGCGAAAGGTAGGGGCACAAAGTGGACCCCCCAAAAAGGAAAAGTTCTGTCTCGTTCGTTCTCCTTCTGTAAAAAGATTAATTGATATTGGTGATTATATTGGCGACTAAAACTTATAAATTTTGTTGGTGAGTCTTACTAAATTTAATGAGTTTTCGTGACAGGAAAGTGGTGAATCAGTGTCCACGGATACCCGAACCCAAAAAATGAAAACCGTTATCCGTCCATGCGGGCGGAAACCGTTCGGATATCCGTTTGGTGGCAGCACTACATGTAACTGTAAGTTAATATTTTTTTTCCCCCTTTAATAAATAATAATAATAATAATAAATTGGTAGGATGGGGGGTCGGGTGTCCGGACACTTTATATTTTTGAAGCCTTCTTTTTTGTCTTTGGATTACCCCAAAATATGAATTCAATAGTTGTAATCATCTTCCATTTTGTTCTCTATAATATTTCCTTACATTTTGCACTAAAAATTGATGAAACTTCGCTTGTAAATTTTTCCAAATGACTTTCTAAAATTGATCGTCCGGACACACAACAACTGGGTATACTTATATAGCGCATAATCAATTAAATTGGTCTATGCGCTTTGCACAAATTGCTCTCCAATATTACAGTTACACTACAACAAAAATAAATATGTTTTCAAATGTCTTTTAAACGATTCAACAGAAGTACATGATCGAAGGTGAATTGGTAAACTATTCCATGATTTGGGACCACAAAAATCAAAACTAGCTCCCCCCCTTTTGAAACAACTCTAGGAATGTGTAAAATTGTAGTGTCTTCACTAGAACGAAGTCTATAATGTGGCCGGTGTGGGGATCTAAGTAAACTATAGAGGTATTCGGGTGCCATTTTATGCATACACTTATAAACTAACAGTGCAACTTTGTAAGAAATTCTTTTGTCAACTGGAAACCAGTGCAAATGCTTTAACAAAGGAGTGGCTCGATCATACTTGAATGCGCAGCAACCTTTCACGATCTGTTTTATTGATATTATTTGGAGTGCTATTGCAACCACATTCTACCCCATTTTGGAGAGTATACATATATGTTTGACTAGTAATATTACACGGACGAGTCCTGGGTTAGCAAGTCCCCTGCCAGTACAGGTCCCTGTAGTTATGGGGAGAGAGTTGAAGTCATTTTCGTTCAATATTTAGAATTGGAACCGTCCGATGTTTGGGGACTTAACTCTTAACTCTGTTCACTCACACGTATTACGAGGTTAGTATGCTATACTAACCTCGCACTACGAACGTGTATACGCGATGGATTCTAGAGTTGTCGGTTAACATCGCTTCATAACGCGAATAATGTTAGGTTAGGGACCTGCATGCATAAGATACATGAACATACCTGCTGTTGAACTGCACACACAGTAGATCCAAGTTGCTGCTAAAAAAAAATATATTCCAGGGGTAAAATCCATGATTTTGACTTCCAGAGATTCTTGACCGTCGCTAATTATGGACTCCAAAAGATTGATGACTAAAAAAGAAATCTTGTAAGGTGGAACTGATTTTTGCCGTAAATATCGCTGCTGAGATGACACATGTTCAATCTGTCACAAAAAAATCTGCAATGGCCGCCACCAGGTTTCCCCAACGCGGGAAATTTGGCACCCTTCCAAATATGGCACTCTCCCAAATATCGAACATCCTTCAATATTTGGCAAAAAAAAAAGCTTAACTGGTAGTATGTTGGTCTGTTACAAAAATATTCAAGTTTTTATTCAACTTGCTCTCATTTCTTTATTTTTGCATTAGTTAATTTTTATAGTTGGTATTGGGTAATACCACACATGAGCTGAAGAGAATGATGGGGTTAAAGGTCATCTAGGGATCAAAAGGTCAAAAGATATGAGGTCATGTCCATCCTTGTTTTGAAGTTTTTGTTCACCTTGCTCTCATTTCCTCATTTCTACATCAATTTGTATCACACTTGGTTTGAATGTTCCTTGGATAAAACATGTACCACATGTGTGTTGAGGATGAGATATCAAAGACCCTTTATTAGGGGTCAGAAGGTCAAGTTTTTGTTCAACTTGCTCTCATTTCTTTATTTCTGCATGAATTATGTTCACACTTGGCATATACATGTATGATCTTTAGGTCATACCACATGTGTGCTCATGAGGATGATGGGGTCAAAGGTCGTCTAGGGGTAAAAAGATCATATTGTATATTTTATTGATTGCAAAATCAGGTGAGGCTCATGGTTTCATGAACCACCTTGTTTTAATATTGTACATGTACAAGCTTAATGAAGTTGGATTTTGTTTAAAGGGGTTAACTCCAAAATTTGAATGATTTAGATGAAATTCACCAATAGTAATTAATAAAAGGTACATGTACATGTAGGTGCAACACTGCATCCATACCATTTTAAGTTTCAGTCTTTGATTTCTTCAGTTGATAAATTTCATCATTACTTTTCTTCCAGCTCTATGAGGTTGATGAAGATGAAGATGAAGAGCCAAAAAGGCTCTCGTTGGTAGTTCCTAGAGACCAGGCCTCAGGATTTATCAACAATAAGAAAGAAGAGTATGCTTTTCGATTTGAGAAGGTGTTTGAGCAGAAGACAAAACAAGATGAGATCTTTGAATATGTGGCCAGAGATGTTGTGGACAAGTAAGTCTTTATCCTTTTTTTAATTGAAAAAGATATTCAAGGTGAATACAGACCATGATTGAAATTTAATGATTAGTCTTACATGAAAAAATGTTTGTTATATTGACTAAAATGTTTACAAATTGAATGTTACAGTGATGCAACAATGGGTAGGTGTATGCTAATTATTCAATAAGAATTTGGGAATTGTAGAAATTCATGAAATATTTAATTGTGTCTATATGAATGATGTTATTGAAATGCTTTCAGTGACCCATTTGGTGCCTTGACATCTTAACATTTTATGAATAGAAAATGAATCTTCATAGTTTCATGATAAATTTTGCACACTTACATATATAAGAAACAACATCAAATTCAACTTTTGTCGAATTTTAAAGAAATTAATGTTAAATTGCACATACATGAAGACCCCCTTCATTCAGGCATAATTATTCCTTTTTACTTATTTTGATATACAGTGCCCTCATGGGATACAATGGAACAATATTTGCATATGGTCAAGTAAGTATATATACAGTGCATATCAATAAAATGTTTACACTTTGAAAATTTCCTGGAAATTGAACAAAATTACAACATGGGGATAATTTTTTCACATATATTGTTAGGCATTGGTCTCTCACCTATCAAATGAAAGTATCATTTTTGACAGACTATTTTGATTGAGAGAGCATTATCCATTCTGGTAAAGCTCGCAGATATTGGTGTGTGCAAAAATGCTGAGGCCACCACCCCCCCCCCCCAAAAAAAAAAAAAAAAAAAAAACCTTGCAGTATATTTATAATATTGTAAGTCAATGAGAATAAAACAGAAAAATTGTAACTTTTTGTAACAACTTTGGTACCCAAACAAACATTTTAACCCTACATGTAGGTAAACATAACTTTTAGATTGCTTGTGTCAGCTTGACATGAGGACATAAAATGTAACTATTAACAAAAGTTTATTTCAGATATCTCCAGATTTTTTGTGTGTGTATTTTCATATTACTGTATAAAGGGGTTTATATTTCATTGTTCATTTCGTTCTTGTTTCTCCAAACATTCCCCAAACATGACAAAGAATAACAATTTAGAAAAAAAAATCTAATTTCTTAGCCATTTCAATCCAATCACTGCTACATGTTAAACATCATGAAGGCCTAGCTGTGTAGGGAGGGGTGGGGTGTTTGCGGTGTTTGCAGGAGTGTTTTGGGCAAAAAAAAAAGTTAGAAAGGGAAAAAGATATCTCAAATTAATTGATGAGCTAAAGTCCATGTGCTCTTCATGATTTATGTCTACGCTTATCCGTAACTATTTCCAATTTTTGCGCAAATCACCTTTCCATTAATTTTTTCATGGTAGGTGGTGCTCATTCAAGTAGAAAGTTTAAATATTGTCATTTGCTTAAAGAGACCTATACAAATATATAAATGAGATAATTTTATTTAAAAAATAAAAACTGTAAATTTTTTTTGATGCACACTTTATATTTTCCTCTTTGTCTGCATTCTTTTAAAAATCAAGACATGTTAATAATTTTACGGACATTCTTCCAATTTTGTTATTTTGAGGGGTAGGGAGTAATGCATTATGGGTATACCACAAAAGATAACCTTTACATTGTAACTTTAATACATCTACATGTAATTTCCTCCATATTGATAGACTGGAAGTGGGAAAACATTCACTATAACTGGAGGAGCAGAGCGCTATGTTGACAGAGGCATCATACCCCGTACACTCTCCTATCTGTTTGAGCAGTATGCGAAGGTAATTCCTTGATGTTCTTAAATTTGAACAGAATAGTGGTTACATACATTTGTACTTTGAAAAATTAGATCATCATCTAAATTTCAAAATTCCAAAAATGGATTTGAAAAAAAAAATTCAGCAAAAATGCATTTAGAGTTATTTACTGCTTGGATAGACAAAACCCCACAGCTCTTGATCATATTTTTGCAACTTCTTTGCTTTCCTCTTATTTGGCCATGGTTGCTTTCTCAGGCAAATTTATTACGTACTGTCTGATTATAAAATGTAAATACAAGGATGAAAAGCTGTGCTTAAAAGGCAGAAATTTAAATTTGGCAAAAAGTAAGATGTAGAGCTGTAGGTTTCTTAGGCTTTTGTAAATTATTTTCAAACTTTTAAACACAATCTACATGGTACATGTACTCTTCCAAATGTATTCATATTGATCTCTTCTTTTTTTTTCAGTATATTGATAGAATGATAATTGGAAACTACTAAAACTCAAAGCATGTAGTTAACTGAGCTATTTTACTCCACCATACATGTATGTGTTCTTATCAAATATAGAATCCAGAATATGTATACACAACACATATATCATACTTGGAACTGTACAATGAGAGTGGTTATGACCTTCTGGACCCCAAACATGAAGCAGCTAAATTGGAAGACTTACCGTAAGTATCAAAAATTATTCTTGTACTGTTAAAAAAAAAAAAAGATGTTGGCTGATCTCTGATCTGAGGTTGGTTGGTATCAACCAACCTGCCCTTTGGGGCTACATGTGAGCTATTTACAGAATACAAATAAAGTGCTATTGGTCAGCCCTTGTGTTTCTCATGGTAATAAGGCAATTATATTGGGTAATCACCTCACTTACTCCACTACCCTGGATAAACAACATCATTGTAATCATCATTATTATCTTCACCATCATCATCATCATTGCCACACTTATCCTCATCATCATCATCATTGCCTCCCTGATCATTGTCATTATCATCAACATCACCTTCATTGTCATCTTTACTATCTGTAATCATCATCATCGTATTTGTCATATTTATATTCATCATCATTGTCATCAACTTCATCTTTTCATTTCCATCTTCATAATCACTGTCTTCATAATCATTTTCATCCTCCTGATTATAATAATAATAATATATGTGATTTGTAATGCGCCAAATCCACTCGGCAGAGTGCCCAAGGCGCAGTGAAAGAAGAAAGAAAGAACAAAAGAGAAAAAGTACAAATATAATAGTAATAGATTCAGGAACAATTAAGAGTAAGAGGCATTGAATAGACGAGTCTTAAGGTAACGTTTAAATGTGTCAATGGACGTGCATTCACGGATTGTCAGGGGAAGATCATTCCAGAGAACAGGGCCAGCATGAGCAAAAGCCCGAACCCCCCATGTCTTAACGGATTTAGGAATAACTAGGGAACCAGAGTTGGATGAACGTAGGGACCTGACTGGAGTGTATTTGCTGATTAGATTAATATTGTACTGTGGAGCAGAGCCATTAATTGCATGGAATACAAAGAGAAGGATTTTGAAGATGATGCGATCGTTGACCTTTAACCAATGAAGAGATTTCAGAATGGGTGTGATGTGAACATGTTTTTTAGATAGGGTGACCAAACGTGCTGCAGCGTTCTGGAGCTTTTGGAGTTTAGACAACTGGGTGTTGGGTAAATTGTAAAGTAAGGCATTCCCGAAATCAAGTCATGAAGAAATCAGAGCATGAACCAATTTTTCAGTAGCAAATTTTGACAAATATTTTCTGATGAACCCAATATTACGGAGCTGATACCTTACAGACCTACAAATGTTGGTTATTTGATTTGACATTCCACAATCTAACATGACCCCTAGGTTACGACACGTCTGGGACACATTAATGGTACATCCCAAAAAAGAGACGGATGACAACTTGACCTTACTAAGTTGAGCCCTTGAACCAAATAGAAGGAACTCAATTTTGGAGGGATTCAATTTCAATGAATGACTATCCAGCCAGGAGTGAATGTCAGCTAAACAATTCTCAAGAAGGGCGATTGCATTTGTTGCATCAGCCTGGTTTGGTTTGAAGGAGAGATAGAGTTGGAAAATCATTATCATTGTCTTTATGATTACCTCAATCATCTTCATCATCATCTTCATCACCATCATCATCATTATCTCCACCATTTTTCCAATGATTGATCTTCATCTTCCCATTCTCTATGTTCTAGGAAGGTGACATTAATGGAAGATAGTGATGGAAACACTCAGATGAAGAATATCATGACCCACCAGGCATCCAATGAAGAAGAGGCTCTCAACTGGCTTTTCTTAGGAGATACAAACAGGATGATTGCTGAGGTTAGTCATGTTGTTGAATGCCATCTACAGTTTTGATAAAACATCAAACAGAATTATTTGTCTTTAGCTTATCAGTAGCAAAATGAACACTGATGTTTTGTATTTCTATTTCATTTTATACATAATCTCATCAAGATGAATAATAAACAAATAGGATATGAATATAGGCTGGCTAGAGATTTCTTTGCCTTTGAACACTGCATATCGCTATTGGATTCCATGCCAGAAAAGCAGGGTTCCCTTTTTCTGAGCATATGACAAATATCATGGTTATATTGAGCCCACTTCAGAAACATACTAAAATTCACTGGAAATCATAAGTGGACTCTCACGTGATATGACTGTAATTTTAATAATGTTTGTGCAAGATCTGTTAATTTGTATTATGTTTGAATGGAGATGAAGATAAAGTTTTGAATTTCTTTAATGATCTTACATACATATTTCTATATTTACAGGGCACTGTTTATCACAAGTTTCCTAATGAAATATTCTTTAGCTCTGTGGCAGATCCAGTTGGCTTTTTCAATAGCCACATTGCTTAGATGGGCACCTATTATGCACAAATGATATGGTCTTTGAAGTGATATTGTGTCAAAATTGACTGGATCTGCCACTGCAGCTTGCATGTTTCTTTGAAAATTGTTATTTCCCATTGTATTGTAAAAGTTTCTCTCCATTTCGAAGTGAACAAATGAAAATGAACTGAACTAAATTAAGAAATATCCATTGCCTCAACAGACTCCAATGAACCAAGCCTCGACCAGATCTCATTGCATTTTCACTATTCATCTTTCAATACGTGCAGCGGGATCAGCCACCCTGCGGAGGTCAAAGATACATCTTGTTGATTTGGCTGGGTAAGTAAACAGATTTTAGCAGGGTATTGTAGTGCAATGGATGAACCTTCAGATATTTAACTTTAAGGTATGTTGTTCCCAATTCATCTGTGGCATGAAATATTCATCTACTTGTGTCCAGACTAGGGTGCCAACATTTAGCTTGTATGCTCCTCACTGAGTAGTCTAAATCTTCTAACTGGATTGAGTTGCATCGTATGTTCACTTAAAGTGTGATTTTGAATATGATAACATTTGAATCTTGAAAGTAGACTCAATTGTTGGTTGGGACTTACGTGTCATTGACAGTTAACTGTAAATAAATGTGTTTGAAAATCTTCACGTCACGTTGTAAACAATGGTTGAAAGCATACCTACTCATATGATATCTTTAAAGATAAATGTACTTACCTTCATTTGATAAAATTAGCAGACATTTTCCATCCATACAGATCAGAGAGAGTTGCAAAGACGGGAGTAGGAGGAAATCTTCTAAAGGAAGCCAAGTATATTAATTTATCTCTTCACTATCTAGAACAGGTAAGAACTCAGTTGAAAGTTTCTGAATCTCTCTGAACTTTGTATGAATTTAAATATACATACATGTAATGTACACAACTTCCCAATGTATTAAAGTATAGCTAAGCATGATTAATGAATTCATTCAATTTATGTAATTTTTATTGCTTGATGTGAAAAAAGAGAGGTATAATTTTACTGTTATGAAAGTGATTGAACTATATTAGATTTAATTAAAATTTAAGGTAATTAGTCTTCCATTTCTAAACACTGTCTTGTAGTGTATTTAATTTTGATTTCAGTTTCAATTGAATGGTTAGGGTTGCTCATTGGTAGTTATTGTGCCTCATACTTTGGAGGTTTTAGATTCAATCCCTTGTTGAGGCGTACCAAAGACTTTAAAAATTAGACCTAGGACCTTCTACTCTCTGGCCAGGCACTTGGCAGAATAGACCGGAGAATGGTATTAAAGAATTACATTTTCATATGCAGGGCCTGAAGGAAGAATAGCTGAGAAGTGTTTCTACCCTGAATTTTCATTATTCAATTTGTAATGTCCAGGTAATTGTCGCTTTATCTGAGAAGTCCCGTACCCACATTCCCTATCGGAACTCAATGATGACTGCTGTATTGAGGGATAGTCTTGGAGGGAATTGCATGACGACCATGATAGCTACATGCTCTGTTGAGAAGAAGAACATTGATGTAAGTTTAATCAATGACGAATGACCACTTGATTTATTATCATTTGCTAGAAGTGTCTTGCACCACTATGGTTATACCCAAGTGCTTTTTTGGGGAATGGACCAAATAGTTCCGAGTGAATATTTTGTAACATGCCCGTTTTACCATTAAAAATGCCATCCACTCTAAATTGCTACTTATCATGTAAAGATAAAATTGTAATTATCATACTTACTGCCATAAGGTGGAAGTCTAGATTATCTCCCACAACTGTGGCCATACCCTAATGGTCTTTTGGCATTCAAATCAAATGGCCATGTGTTGAGTTTGACAGAAGTATTTTGTCACATGTCAATTATACTTTTTCAGAATGCTACGTTTGTTATTCATTTAATATAATATTTTGAAGTTTAATATTGATATTATTTTATCAGATTCTCAAGGTGCTTCAGTAAAAAATAATGCCAACATAAATCAGATTACAGCTTCAAAACAATAGTGGATTTTGGTCAAAAGCACATTATGTGTTCAGATTGTTCCTGGAGGAGGTTGCTGATGTATGGGTTTTCAAACTCTTGGGAAGTGAATTCCACAGGGACAGCCCCGCAATAGTTAAAGCCTGCTCCCCAGATTGAGGATGTTAAAGGACAAGTCCACCCCAACAAAAAGTTGATTTAAATAGCAAGAGAAAAATCCAACAAGCATAACGCTGAAAATTTCATCAAAATCGGATGTAAAATAAGAAACTTATGACATTTTAAAGTTTGGCTTCATTTCACAAAACAGTTATATGCACATCTTGGATGGTATGCAAATGAGGGAACTGATGACATCACTCACTCACTATTTCTTTTGTATTTTATTATATGAAATACGAAATATTCTAATTTTCTCCCCAATGTCCTATGAAACAAAGTTTATTTCTCCCTGAACATGTGGAACTACCATTGTTTAACATTTTATGGTTCATTCAAGTTTGTCCATATTGTCAAATCTGTAAAAATTGAAATATTGCAAAATTCAAACAATAAAAAAGAAAAGAAATAGTGAGTGAGCGACATCATTGACTCTCTCATTTGCATGTAACTGACTCATTCATATAACTGTTTTGTGAAAAATAAGCGAAACTTTAAAATGTCATAACTTTCTTGTTTTACATCCGATTTTGATGAAATTTTCAGCATCATGCTTGTCTGATTTTCTCTATTGATTCATATCAACATTTTTCTGAGGTGGACTTGACCTTTAATGTTCATGACGGTTGGTAACTATGTATAAAAATACATGTGTTGATTGTACTTGTTTTGTTTCTTCACTTCCTTACACTGTCTAGGAGTCGATATCAACATGTCGTTTTGCTCAACGTGTAGCCTTGATAAAGAATGATGCTGTTCTGAATGAAGAACTTGATCCTAAATTGGTGAGCAGAAGGTCCACTTTTATTGTTGACAAGATTGATGATGCCTTGGACTTTAATGTTTGTCAACATGATGCCTTCTCCTATAGTTTGAATTAATGATTCTAATGATATGAAAAGAATGAATTTGCAATTGTTTTAATTTCAAACTGTATGTGGTTTACACACAATATAGCGAGATTTTCAAGGAACTTATTTGCAATTAGTTGCAAATATCAAGTGCACATTAAATGTTGTCAATTTTGAATGAAATTAATAAATTTTCTGTCACAAGAATAAGACTAGAAATCAAATGGAAATTTGCAATTCAATATGAAATTTAGTATCGGTTATGAGATCGAACATTGACTTGCAGTGGGTTGCATGATTCTTGAAATGTTCCCTTGTCTCTAGCTTACCCAAATCAATGTTATTTAAAACAACTGTTGCAATTGATATAAATTGCAAGCTTGTAATATTGTTAAAGCTCATCAGTGACATTGTATGAGCCATGTCTGGTGATTTGCACAGTGAATCTGAAGTTATGTCTGCATGAGTTTGTCAACTCTCCTGACCATTATAACCAATTCTCTTTTGATAAAAAATATAATATTTATCAAATAAAATGTATCACTAATCGGATTATCATTTTTTAGATATTATATGTATTTTTTAGTGCACTTTGTGAAGAATTTTGTGGTTTGGCTGATTTAAAACTTCTCTAGTTGTTATCATACTATTGTCAAGTTTCGGTGATGACAGTCGTCAGATGAAATCTTGACAATAACTATGAACAAATCTATCCTTTGATGATTTTCTTTGGACTGCCTGTCATTTAATTTTCATTTGATGATTGTTTGTTTCAGATGATTGCAAAATTAAAGATGGAGATCTCTGATCTCAAGAACCAGCTAGCTATGACCTCAGGAGAACAGTCAATGGAAGAACTGACACAGGAAGATATTGAAAGGTACAACATGTATATCCTTTTTGCAATCTAATAAAAGGTTTAAGTTCACACTGAACTTATTTCATTAATTTATTAAGTAATATTTCTCACTATCAGCGTGATTCTTGTTGCTGTAAATATTGGGTGAATTTATATTTTTTTCTCAAGCAGAATATTTTTTAACCTATATATTTACAGATTACAGGAGAAGGTTGCTGCATACATAGAGAACACTGACCCTGAATCTCAATTGAATGTTGGAGCTGATATGAGGAAAATCAATGAATGTTTCAGAATATTGAAGGTATGTTCTATATTTTTTTAAGAGAAAGAATATCTCTTTCAATTCTTTCTTGGCAACAGAATATTGCAATTATATTTTGAGAGGTGAAAGTGTGTGAAAGGTTGACAGGAAAATGAACAATTTTAAAGCTAATTTTTATAACACAGGAAAAGAAATAAGGCTTGTAATGACTGATGGTTGTGTTAAAAAGATTAGAATAGTGGCGTAATTTTCCCAAAATTTGAGGGGACTGGTTCATGAAAATTTTCAGGCAAGCAAATCAAGAAAAAAGAAAGAAAAAAATGTGAAAGATTAAATGAGAGTCCTTAAAGGGCTTCATGCTGTAGGTTATCTTCATCTAAAGAAATTAGAGAGGGTTCCAGATTACCAAAAAAATTAAAGGAGGTTTCTATAAACATCTTAGAGATACCATATGCAACCTTATGGTTATTCTTTCAATATATTTGAAAGGATCTAATTTTCATACCAAACATATTTCCTCTCCAGAAATATAGATACATGTATATTTTTTTTCTATTTCTGCAGCGATATTCACAAGGCAAGACCATCTCCTCTTCGTCAGAATCCTCACCTCAGAAACATCAAGAGGAGAGATCGTCTAGACCTGATGACACCCCACCCCCAAGTTATACCCCTGATACCAGCTACATGGCAGGGGCGGAGGTCAAGAAACTCCAGGGCATGGTGCAACAGAGAGATAATGAAATCAGTATCCTTTGAGAAAAAACAATTCTGCAGGCCATCGCACAACCTTGAATTAGCCCCGCAAATTGCTCTCTCACAGTTTGAGTTAGATTTCTCAATGTGATAAACATTTCATTTCATTTATTTGTCCGTTAAAACGGATAATTGTATAACTTGACAATTCTTGCAACAAAAATAAAATTCACAGAATAACATAACAACAATGAACATACCGGTAACATATTAAACATGAACATGAACGTAATCATCGTAATTGTACAGAGTTATAAAATACATGTAATGTATACATGAATTAAAATCGATGACTTTGCTGGCATAGTTATTGAGCATTTATTTATTTGTTCAGTTATTTATTCATTCATTTTTTTGTTGATTATATTTTTAATGTTTTTATGGTATAAACGTTGTGAATATATTATGTATTAAACATTATTTATTTTCTTCATTCTGAAAGTGATATCAATTAAAGCTGTAGCTAGATCTTGGTTTTACATATTTCAATACTTCCTCCTTTCAAGTTAAGACATGCAGTCGCGGGGGGGGGGGGTACAGTGAGAGTTAAAGGGACATATCTTCCCAACTTTCTCATCTCTAAAACTCTACAATTACTATTGACATGTAAGTTGCAGAGTTGTCTGCTACATTTTCTCTTTGTTTCTACAGATAAACCACACTCCGTATTCTACTGTATTTCATTGACAACCCTTATGGAGAAAGGGACGAACGAATTAATGCGGCGACTGGTTCTTGCTTTTACAGATTTCAGTCTTCGTCCGCTTCTTAATTGAATATACTGGCTATTCAGGGGGTGGGTTTGATCAGACATAATGGAGAGAGCTATCGAAAGTACTCTTTCTTTACAGATTTCATCTAAGTCAACAGTGTTATTCATTATTTTGCTGGCTTGCTTAACAAGTCTTCTAAGCTTTATTTTTTTTGCAATGATCCCCATGCAATGATCAGTCTTTTTGGTTGCAACCCTCTCATTGGATTTCTTTTAGAAGATTGCTATGGATTTTTTTTTTATTTGTTGATATATCTTCTCAGTCTTATCAATTAATTTCACTGTTTTATTACCATTACAAACCAGTTCTATTATTTTATAGCAATTTACAATAGGTGCTACATGTACGTGTATACCAACATTGGTTGATATTATCACTAGATTATTTCCTTATTAGAAGGGTCAGTTGTCAGACATGCGCAGGTTCTTTTCAAATTCTTGTGTGTGCATGAGCTACATATGTAATAAACACATGGGTTAGGTGATCCTTGAACTTGCTCAAGTTTGATCATCTTGTACTTAAGCCTTTATTTTCACTACTTCTCATATGGGAGAAATGAGATTCATTGTAAATCTGTCCTATATTCTTATGTTGCAATAATGTGTGTTATGTGCAAAAATTCTTGTTCATTAATAGAGTCATTTTTTTATAAAATTGCTATATTTGCAGTAAGCTTTCAAAAGTAATGGGCCTACTAATTTTGAACGATGAAAAGGGGTTCCCCCCAAAATTGTGATTAATGCTTACTAATGTAGGATTCTGGCAATACAAGAAGTTGCAAGATTCTAATCTAGGTAAATTAAATGTCCTTGACCAAGTGTTCCACCAGACATCTTGGTTAACATGCTGAAGAAAGAGAAGAAGAGAGCTCAAGATGCTATGAAGCAGGCATCAGATGGAGGAGGCGGGACCACCAGGCACCATCCAACCAATAGCAGGGCTGCATCAGAAGAAGACACGCCCCATAGCAGACATCAAACCACTGGTAGTAGCCAATCACAGAGTAGCTATGGGAGTAGGGCAGGTCACTCAGAGGAAGAGGAAGGGGAGAGTAGCCTTCTCCACAGACCTAAGAGCTCAAGGAGAATTTTAGGTAAGCAAAAATACATTTGTTTCATATATCATGTTGGTTGTTTATAACGCTGTTTGTAGCTTATGCACCACTTTGTGGATGCCTGGGATATGAAGTTTTACCATAGCTTAGAATTTACCTTCATGATTCAACAACGTACTCCTGTATCTGTGAAAACATCATTCGCAATTTTAAACAGCTTCCATAAAACTTTGCAATCAAAGTCAGCTAAAATCAAATGCGACTCCCAGGATGTGTACCTCTGATCGGTTATAAGTAAAGTTATGTGTGCTTTTTAATTTTTTTGTTTTTCAAAATTTTATGCAACAGATTTATCTTAAAGGGATCGTTTAACTTTGTGAGCAGCTGATTTAAAAAATTCTCAAACTGAGACAAAACATGTGTATGAGTGCATGTATTTGTCCTCAAAAACCCTGAAACAAACCACAATATAGAATGAAAAACTCTAATTTAGATACAAGTAGCAATTTATTAGCTTGATTTTGAGAACCGTCTAGTAGACAGGTTAAGCTTATGACCAATTTACTCCAATTCAAAAAGTCCGTTGGCTATTTTGACTGCCTTCTGTTGTGTGTATCTCCTATTTACACACACACGCTATTAGCTGCACTGAACATTCAGTGTATACCTAGTACACACTGTATGTAGGCCATGCTGTGTTCATCTAGAGTTCGTGTGTTGTGGTGCACAGGTTCACTGTATACACATAGTCATTGAAACCAACTCCTAATTATTTTCAAACTTTGGTTTACATCTTTAAGCTTTAAAATTGATCCTGTGGATATAATACTTTGAAACTTTTGGGATGGTATTTTTACCCTATAAGCCTAATGTTAAGCCCATTTTCAAGAACCAAAATGATAATTTTTTAAATCAGAACAAAGTGAAATGATCACTTTAAGTTACTTAAATTACAGTTAACTCATTCCTTCAATTCCTTTAGGGGATATGACTGTTGGGAGGCAGGAAGCGTTTGAGATCTTCAGACGGGACTATGAGCACAACCTTACCATTGAGGAAAACAAACATCAGCTAAAAGAGAGATATGGAGCAGCTAAATCATATGGACAGGGGGTTAATGATTGCAGGCAGAAAATCAGTGAGTTTAATCGTTATGTTTTTGTCTTACTTTGTTCAAATCTTTACTGTTCTCATCCTTCATTTTCTGCATGTAGCATGACAAGACTCAGAATTTTTTATTTATTTCACAAATGCTTCTTTTTGTTTTCATCATCTATACCAATAATGTCAGATGAAATTTTCTGCAATATTGTTTATGATTTTGATACAACTTTAGACTGATGGTTGTAGAGTAATAGAAATTAATAAAGAGGAAATTTATTGACTCGGTCCTGAAATTGTAAAATTGTACAACATATATTGGTTATCTTCTGCTTGCATAAATAATCACATTTTTTAAATTGTCAAAATTGAATTTTTTGTTGGAGTAATTATTTATGGTTGTTAGAAATGGGTAAATTTTGTCATTATTGTATCACATTTTTACATTTGAGTCATTATTTATGTACCATGAAAATATAAACTTGTGGTGCCTTTCTATTTTTGTTCAAAATTGAATTAGCCAAGAGCCTTTATTGTATGTGTCATCCTTATTTTCTCAAAACAATGAATCAGTCCAAGACTAGGGATAAACCAAAATCTGTAATAAGTAAAGAATTGTGAGATGTATGAAAACCCTGGGAGTTCCATTAAATACATGTGTATTTGTTTTCTTCCAGATAAAGTAAAGCGTGAGATTGAGCACCGTAGGATGCAGCTTGCCATGGCAGGCGACATTGTGGCTGAAGAGGAGGATGAGGTCGAATCAAACCTGAGGATACAATTGGAAGATGAGAAAACAAGGTAACGTTTTCTTTCTGTGTTGCATAGTTTTAAACTGTCCACAAGAGCCTTGTGACCCTATTTTGAATTATAACAATTGTTGATTTCTTTTTTCACCTCCCCTCAAAATTCTGCAGGTATAAAGATGTTTTTAATCACCTCCGAGGCATGAAGACTGAGATAGAGCACTTACAGCACCTTCTAGAGAGATCTAGGCTTCAGCTCCAGAAAGATTTTGAGGTTTGGTGGGCAGAGCAGTCAGCATCTGTCCAGGTTAGTAGCTTTATTTCAGTTTCTGAAAAAAGGCAAGAAGGAGGTATTCAATTATTTTTCAATGAAAGTGTGCAGCAATTTCCATTGATAACCTTGAAATTAGAATTCTGTAGCTGTTGATGAAATGTATTTGGTGGTAATTCATGTTAATATCTTAATCACACCATTAAGATCTGTCATTCCAGGACCATCTTGCGATTGAATGTAAACCTGTCATTTTTTTATTCCAGGTATTGTTTGTTCATGTTTTTTTTCCAATGTGAAATTGTTTTTGGGGGATAAGGGGGGGGGGGGGTTGAAAATATGAAGACAAAAATAATTGTATGTCTAGGGATACTTTTTATAGAACTGAAAGCCCAGAAAGTAGTGCCTTTTTTATAGTGTTTTTTGTCTATTATCCAGAATCAGGCAGCCCCTTCACCTCACCGGCCTCCAAGCAACCCTTCCAAGGCGTGGCGCACCCCTCCCGTCTCGCCTATCAAAGGACAACAAGAGGATCATACTAACAGCATCCACCACTCATCATCATCATCTTCATCATTGACATCTCAAACCCATGGCAACAGCCACGCCCTCATAGACCCTTCCAGTTACCGCAATAAGACCAACCATCACCACCATCATCATCAGGATAAGGGTCACCATGAACATCGAAGCAACCTCCAGGACAACCATCCAGAAGACCACCAGAGACATCATAGACCACACTCAGCCACTCACAGGAATGCACTTCTTCAGGGGCTCAGTCAGAACCAGCAAGGTTTGGACTTCAGTAGGAGACCCCCTGTTCCACCAGTGGGGAAGTCCAGTTCAGCAGAAGATAGGATACGAAGGGGTGGTGGAGAGAGTGGATCCGGAGAGGCTGAAAGTGGCAGACAGCAAAGGTACTGTTCACATGTCAGAGATACAAACAGTTTGGTTTGATTTATATTACATTGTAATTAAGACCATATCCAATGCTTGATGACGATGTTGAGTTGACTGGTCAGTGATTAATAAGAGATTGAAAAATATGTAATGATTACAGAAAGTTCACAAAAGTAATACCTTTCTATCATGTCTTCCTCTTTTATACATGTAGGTCTAATTCACAGGGTAATTCCAGCAGTCTGAAGCTGACTGGTGACAAGAGGGCTGATGCAGATATTATGGCTTTCATCAAAGCAAGACAGAGTTTGCTCCAACAAAAAGGTAAAGCTGGTAACAAGTTTTAACAAGTTCTCTCATGCTCCCTGCTTCCATTGCTTCATTGTTTGTTTCTCTTTTTTTTTATATAAACCCCTCAAAAAAAGTTTGGAAATCTGAGTTGGGCCATTAATTTTTTCCAGCTCCCAATTTTACACAATGCATATTTGATATCATTCAAAAGATCAACGGCACTATACAACATAGAATAGCCATTTTTTTTCATATCAATGCATTGATAATATAATTCTGAATAATTTGATACCTTGATCAACCTTCTACGACAAGTAGTAACGGAATTTGCCTCTTTCAAAGTTTGCAGCACGCGCGCACTAACCTTAGGCAATATATGTGCTAAAACATGTCTTTACAAAATTCATTATAGCTCTTCAGGAAGTCCGTTGACCCCAAATTTTTTTTTCATATTTGAATAGAGTATGGATGGGAGCTATGATTTTATGCCACAATTTACTCTAAATTTTATCACGACGTCATCAAAATGGCGTCGGAACAAAAAATTTCCATTTTGCTCCTTATGACGTCATCATAGTTATGCAAATTTGACTCTAACTCCGTAAATATTGGTCAATTTTCGCTCAGTTTTTTCCATGTTGTAGCTGAGGACATAATCTTTTTAATGTATTGGCTTTATGTACATTTTAAGGAACGGATCATCCTAAAAAAATGCGATTTAAAGAGGCTTGTCATTTTTTGCGTGTAATCTCTATGGGAAATATCTTTTTATCAAAACTGGATTCTACATTTGTCTATTTCGCGAGCCATATCTCCAATATTTCTTGTCGGTTTTCTCTGAGCTTTGAGTATGTTATAGCTGAGATTCTAAGCTATCGCAAGTGTGGTCTTCATTATCAGATGCCGGGATCATGCCTGTATTTCACTTGCAAAATTGGATTTGAGATCCTGTTAATTTGCTTATGTGTAAAGTCTATGGGAAACAGTGCAGCTCAATTGGTAAGGCATCAGACTTGTGTCCTCAGGGTCCACGGTTCGAACCCAAGGTGAACGTGATATTTTTTTCTTTTTTGTTTCTTTTCAACATTTCGCAAATGATCATTTATGACCATTTTAAGGTATATACGTTAAAATATTGCACAATAAAAGATATTAAAATCCCTTTTTAATATAACACGTACCATGTATATGACCTACACCTTTTCACGCAATCTTCTCAGTTCCCTCTTTTTCAAGAGTATGAAACACATTCTTCTCGTAAGAAAAGTTCAGTTTTCATCATGATGATCATATTGATCTCAATAAACATGGTGATTGTATTCGGTTTCATGAAAATCAGAGACAGATCACCTAATTCGTCCTCATGACGAATTAAAATTCTAGTTCTCTTTAATTCTCATGCTTGTTATGATCATGCCATCACGAAAAGAGCAGGATTCAAAAGCGTTGGATGAAGTCTGAATTGAAAAGCTGCAAAACGAGCAGAAATAGTCATGAAGGGTCAATACAGAACAGGTTTCTTTTGTCTGTGTCAATAGAGATGAAAATCTATTCAAATCAAGCCCCTGCTTCTTCATTTTTGACGTTTTGTTGTGGTTTATGTAGTGATGGTTCTGTGAGATAACATGGCTTGAGTCATGGTTTGAAATGCCCTTGCATGTTTGCTTGTTTGTTATGTGTTTGCTTGTGCAGAGGTGTGTTTGATTCCATGTTAATGTTGATGTTAAGGTGCATGAAAACAAAAGAAACCGCTGAGAAACTCATCAGCCCACAGAAAAAAAGATCAGTGACAATATTGTGTCATTTTGCAACTTTTGAATTTTGACCTTGCCCCACATTTCAAGGCACTGCACCGCCATGTGAATCATAATCATATCATGTAGGGTATCATTTTAAAGAGAATTAAATGATCTATTCATTGGTATTAATTACACATTGAGATTTACTAAAATAGAGGAGAGATTATCGATTAAAGTCAGATTTCCAAACTTTTTTTGAGGAGTTTATATCTGAATGTGTTTTGATGACTTATAAATCAATGTATTTTTATTGATTTTAATGTTTATATCTTTGTAAGCTTTAATAGGAACTAGTAGTCTTTTGGCTATCCCTAGCCAATAGTCGATGGGTCTTTTAATTCACTCTGTATTTTTATCTCTTTTGCCAGAATTGAGTAGATAAGTATTTTTGATGTACAGAGTTTATTCTATTAAGAATATATGTATGAAACAAGGCTATCAGTCGAGTGTTGAAACTGGGTCTAGTATGTTATGAATGGATGGAGAGGTTTGAGGTTTGAGCACTGGTCACGTCTTGTGGATGATGACATTAAAGGTTGGAGCCAGATGTAAATAATCATATCTGGGGACCGTAACAAAAGCTTAGCAATCTTTAAGATTGATTGCATCAATTGTGAAAATGAAGCATATGATCAATCGCTAACGGGACCCTGATAGGTACACATCTGTAAAAACTCAAATTTTTCTATGTTGCAGGGCAAGCACCGAGGTAGCATCTATTGATACTGGTTGTATCTTGTTTGTCATGCTGTATGTTCCAGAGTTTGGAGAACAACAGAACCCACCTACATGTGGCTTCAGTAGCATCTAGGAAAAGGTCATGACTGAATTGTGCCAATGCTTCTCCTTGCCGGAATCAGGTCGTGAGTCCTGTTCCAGTTCTAGGGCTACAAGACACAAAGCTTAACAATCAATCGTACAGTTGATTTGTATGTTTGATTGCACATTATGATCAAAGTCATCAAGAATGAGAAATTGTCCTATGATCAAGCACTAAGCTTTTTGATACAGGGTTCAGGTGTCCTTTGATTAGAGATAAGTCGATGCTTTTCCTCTCCACCAAGGTGTCCAGTGGGTACCTGTAACGATGCGAAAAATAAATAGAAGTGTATTTAGCAAGTTGAGAGTAGTAACTCTTACTCAAATGCTCCTCAATGCTAAAGGTAATGTATGCGTTTTGTCTGGGGGGCAAGCCAGAACCAGAATACTCAGTGGGGTAATATTATTTATTGTGTGATATTAGTTGTCAGGACTGACAAGTAGTCATTACAGTGGTAAATTACCACTTGGTCTACAAGCATTTAGTCAACCTTCCATTGGGTCTCATCCCACATGTATGTCCCTAATCCGTTTGTCTACTAATCATTTGGTCTAGTTGCTCATCAACGACTTTGTCTAACTTCCTGTTAAGGGTATACCATTTCATGTAATATCCACTTGGACTAACACTACTCCGTCCCGTCTTACAAAGAGTTGCGATTGATCCACCATCAACCACAAGTATGGATGGCCAGTAACGTCAACATTTAAAATGCAAATTTGTTCAAAATATTTTTTAGATATGATGTATATTCATACATTCATTGTTTCCTTGAAGATTCAGTGTGATTCTCTTTGTTTATGAAAGACATTGTGCACATTTTCTGCATAAAAAATTATGCTATGGATGGATTTCCATACTGTTAAGATTTATTTGATCAATCGTGATTCTTTACAAGGCGGGGCCCTGATTAGATGAACTGTGTATAAACCAAATTTTCATTCAAAAAAGTGCAAAATATAAGAAGACAATGAAAATTATACCGTCTGTGCATTAGACAAAATGATAGTTTGACCAAGTTATGGTTGGGTCAAGAAGTAATGAAACTAAATTAATAGTAGACCAGGGGCCTGTTGCAGAAAGAGTTGCATATAAACGCAAGTGAAAATATCAAGCGCAAGTCCAGAATACGGGTGCTTCATTGGCTGAAAGTCAAGTTGCGCAAGATATTTTGAGTTGTGTTTGATCGCAACTCTTTCTGCAACAGGCCCCGGGTGCAGCTCAGACTAGACTATTTCCAGAGAGATGGTGCTATATATATATATATTCCTATTATTGTTATCACTGATTAATTATTATAGTTATTATTAATGATTGTAATAATCATTATTATTATGATGGTGTTAGAAAATCTGAGAATTAGACCATCTGCTTGTAGACCCAGTAAATACGAACTACTAAAAACTAATGCACCTTGTCCAAAGTCATAATCGCATTTTTTCCCCATAGGAATTCCACAATTGGCTTTTCGTCACCCATCCTCATATTTTAACTTAGACAAAATGGTGGAAAAGCCTTAATTTTGTGAAAAGATGCATAGCGTCTATATAGTGGGGTTTTTGTTAAAAGTCTTTGAAAAGTTTCCTGACAGACCTCTGTGCTTCTTTGCCAATCAAAGTCATGGACAGTTGTCTGGGTTGATTGTTTTTATATGAAAATTGTTACTTCCTCCCCTCCCTGATAATAAGACTGACAACTGTAGGAAAATGTAATGAACAAATAGAGGAGGCATGTGATAAATGAAAAAAATTATTTCATGTGAACAACAGAGCAAATGCGATTTTGCCATACTGTACTGTGAAATATTGAAATGGATAACGGTTTTCTTATGCATGTAAAGCATTGCAAAATTTTAACCAACCGTAATGTGCAATAATTGTGTGGTGTGATGAATTTATGATGATACTTAATTGATTTTCAAGCAAACGAAGGTATATGAATTTGTGAAGCATTTGTAACTCATTTCTTGTGCAAAACTAATGCATAATATATAAGGGCAGTTCCATGTATTATTTACTTTCAATCCCTTTATGTGGGACCTTTGGTTTGTCTCTCTTCTCTAGTTCATTTAAAAGTTTAGTAATGCTTTCAATTCATCATGGTTTGATAACTCTTTGAATTGAAATTAGAATGTAAGAAATGTAATAAAGTATTACTTGTGGAATTGCCCATAAACAACAGAACAGTAATGACATCTACGAGTTATTTCTATTCTTTGGGTATAGGGTAGTCATAGATTACTTTTAATCATTTAAGTTTTATGAAATAAAACCTTGTGTAGGAAGACACTTGGCATTTTCAAGTTCGATGTTGGTACTGGTATTGGAAGTACAATTCAGATTCATGTAAGATTTTCTAGCTTCAAAACATAACATTAGTTTTGAAACATTTTTGACTCTTCAATATACAGTGAGATTCATCCCAGGGCTCTGTTTCATAAACTTGTTATAATAACAAAATTAAAATATCAGTTTAAGCTACTGAAATCCTTCAATTTGATCGGCTGATAGTAAACTTGATTAAAGAAATTGTCCTTTTGTTACTATAACAAGTCTTTATGAAATCGGACCTAGTACCAGCTTCATTTTAGTTTTGGTGCTGTACTGATGTGAAAATACCCAACACCAACACCAAATGGTCAACACTAAACTTGAATTTGTTTCCCATTTGGAGACTTCTATGACATTTGTTCTGGCAACACATCTGTGAAATCTGCACACTAAGCCTACTCTAATCCTAACCTTAATCCCAATCCTCACAGAATTCCAAACGAAGTACATGTACCCTGTCATAACCTTTACCCTTACCCTATTTCTTCAGAGAAACCAAGGGAGAAGCAAATTTTACTGTAGTATGTGTTTTTCACTAACTTTAACCATTAGATCTGTTACCAATGCATACAAAATGTATGAGTACACATTCGAGAAAGGTTGTTGCCAAGGGGCTAAAATCTCCCTTGACGTGGCTACAGATGTAAGTTTAGTGTGTTACTTCATAAATGGGTAAAGGTAACATTTATTCATAAGGTCCCTAACATTTAACTAGAGGCTTATATCTACATATATGAAAAGCGGTTACACTTCGTAATTCCGAAGGTTCTTTGTTCCGAAGGTTCGTAATTCCGAAACACGTAAATTGCCTATACCTCGATGTTCGTTAATCCGAAAACGTAAAAGGGTTCGTTAATCCGAACATTTGTAGCGTTATTCCGAAGGTTCGTTATTCCGAAGGTTCAATAATCCGAAAACGAAATAAGGTTCGATGTTCAGAAGGTTCGTTAATCCGAAAACGAAATTAGGTTCGTTGTTCCGAAGGTTCGTTAATCCGAAAACAAAATAAGGTTCATAGTTCCGAAGGTTCGTTAGTCCGAAAACGAAATAAGGTTCGTTAATCATTTCGTTTTCGGACTAACGTACCTTTGGAATTACGAACCTCATTTCGTTTTCGGATTAACGAACCTTCGGAATTACGAACCTCACTTCGTTTTCAGACTAACGAACCTTCGGAATTACGAACCTCATTTCGTTTTCGGACTAACGAACCTTCGGAAATACGAACATTCGGAATAACGAACCTTTGAAATATCCGAACCTTCGGAATAACGAAGCTTCGGAATTACGAATGTATGCGATGAAAAGCTTAATAAACCTGTTTGTATTTGTTGCATCCTTTTCACCCCCTTTCATGTGGGTGGCAAACACTGCCAATATTTTAATTCAATTCATAATTTAGAAACATGTGGCATTTTATATCATAGTTTATTCTTAAGAAATATATCTGTTTAAGAAAAAAATGTCAACAATGTATTTGTTTATTGGAAAATTGCTTGAAATGGATGGATGGTACTAGGGGTAAACATTGGAAGATTTCAAGTATGGTATTGGTGCTGTTGTTGATGTTGAAAGCACAAATTGGATTGCATTCCATCGCTCTAAGATGTAGTCTGAGTTGACAAAGATGGTCCAAATCATACTTTTGCTTTCTAAACACAGATTGAGAATTGTCCTAATTAATCTTGTTTTAATCTGGTGCTGTGCTGATGTAAGAAATTAGCCAAACACCTACACTGAAAGGTCAACACCATGTGGACTCAAAATCACCTATTTGGTGCAGTAGTGATTAACAAAATTTTCTTCCATCTCTGAGTTATACGTATATGTTTAAGAAAATTTTGATGACATTACATTTCTCTGATATTTTTTTCCGTCCAAAATATTCATTACTACCGGTTATTAAGTCTTACTCTGGATAGTTATTTAAGGACGTTCCACAGTTAAAGTGAAATCCATGTCATTTTCACCAAACTTTGCACATAGATACTTTAGAACCTTAATATCCGAAATATGCAAAAATTAACATAGGTCCATGCGCTTGATTTTTTGCTATAGAGCTTCAAGGTTCATCCAAATTAATGTTGTTAAGAATTGCGCATTCAAAAGAATTTGGCATTTTTAGACCTCGCAAGATTACTACAATGAGTTTAAACCTCTATTACTCAGTCAAAATACATGAAAAAGTCATCAAATTTCGCAAGAGAGTTAATAATTGTATCGTTAGAATGGATAATCTATTTATAGTGCTATTTGTTTGCAGTTTTAAGTCTAACAGCACTGTTAGTTCTTAAAAATGGCGTAAAAGATAACAAAAACCCAATCTTAAAAAATGTGAAATTTCAATAACATACTACAAAAGTACAATAAATGCTGCACTTTATTCAAAATCCATGTCATTTTCACCAAAATTTGCAAAGTTGTAGAGGAAGGTATACCTAAGAAGTACAAACATTAAAAAATGGGGGTTCATGTGCTTGTTTTTAAACTATCAGCATTTTTATTAGAGCAAATGTGCTTTTTAAAACACCAAAAATGTGCCGAATGCTTTGTATCTATGTGAAGAAAAAATCAAAACCACTCTACCATTTATTCAAACTCGGGGACTTATTCGTAATTCTTTGCAGCACTGCAGAGTTAAGTATTTTGAAATTGTAGAGATATTTTTAAAAATGATGAGAAAAATCAGCTCATACCCAGAGCTAATTAATCACCTGTTCATCCATTGTGACGTCAGCGCGCAGAGTGTAAACTATGCGCAGATCATAATGCGCACAAACATAACATGGATGTGTCCTTTCATAATGATGGAAACAAACTGTGGTTTCTTTGAACTCTTCCAAATATGACTGTCCAAGTTCTCATTGCGACTTTCTTCTTTCTGGTAAAAACAATTCAAAAATGAGTATGAGTTCATCTACTATTATATCTATATTGTGATTAAATATACACTCTGGTGTATTTCATATATCGATTTGCTGAATTGCCTTTTTTTTTCTTTTTAATGTCCAATTATTACTTCAGAAGTGAAGAATAAAATGAGCTTATTCATAAGCTGGTAAATGTTGATTATTAATTAGTTTGAATGGGTAGTATAATTGCACAGGAAAATGCACAGATTGCAAGCAGTCTGCTTCAGATAGAGAGAGATATATATATTTATAGAGAGAGAGAAAAAAAATTGACATATAAAGAAGGAGATACACATAACTTAACAGATGGGGGGGGTGTAAAAGAGAGCAACATTGAGAAGAAGGATAAAGGAGGGCTATTGATGTGTGAGTGTGTAAGAGAGGGAGTAAAATGGGACAGCACGAGAGAGAGGAAGTGAGATAAATAAATAAATGAGAGAGGGAGGAGAAAATCCAAGCTCTGATCTCACTCCAATCCAGGGGCAGATCCAGGATATTCCAAAAGATGGGGGGCACATTTTCCTTAGGATAATTTGACAAGAACAAAAAAAGGGTATCGCTCAAAAATATATTTTTCCCCATGTAAAATTTGACCCCCCCCCCCCCCAAAAAAAAAAAATAGAGTCCTCACTTGTGTATGAACGACATATTCCCATTAAAATATTTACTGTGATTCTCAAAAGTGGGGGCACACTTTTGTTGTATGAAAAACATCTTTAAATTAAAATATTGACTATGACTCAAGGGGGAGGCATGGGCCGGATGTGCCTCCCCCTCCCTTTTGAGAGTCATAATCAATATTTTGATTGCTCCAATATGGATCATTTGGCAATTTATTAACATTTTTGCTCCTTTGCAGTGTTAGTCAATAAAAACATGAACTATCAAATTAAATAACTTAGTATCATAAAATATAAATCTTTTAACTTTATTTTTTGTCCCTACTCTATATTAATTCATGAAAAGGGCAGATAAAAGTATATTGTATTTTGCCAGGTACCATGTTAAATTACAGGTGAATTACAAAGTAAAAATGCTGAGATTTCCATCACATTATCTGATTTCATTAAATTTGATATTTTCATGATTTATGTTTCTTAACTAACTTTAAAAAGGGAGGAACCGATCTGTGATCAAAACTAGACTCCAACAGAGAAGTGTCATAATTCAGAAATTTTATTTAAAAATTGTGGATAAAATTTGTCTTCATGTCAGGGGCGTAACAGGGATCGGTGGCCAGGGGGGGGGGGCAAGAGTAAAAAAAAAATCCCCGGTCATAATCATGGTATGAACAGGCAATGGTGTAATGAGGCAAAAGTTTTGAGGGGGCCAGATATAGCGTATTGAGCAGAATTTATCTGAAAAAAAAGTTGCGACCAAACGAAGCGAGCGAGCAAAAATTCTGGCATTTTTATTACAGAAATCAATTTTTGTTTGACATAGTATTCAAACAATGATATCATTTCAGAAAATGATATCATTTTCACCCTTCTCTCTTTCCTTGTTTTTTTTTGTCTGTACGCCACTGTGAACAGAATTTTTTAAAATTGTGCGCGAAGATCTATAGGCGTGAAGAGCAAAAAAATAAAATAAAAATAAAGAGGTGCACAGTATGACACATGTGCCAAAAAGATGCGTAATAAAAGTCCTGAGCAAACAAAGCAAGCGAAAAAATGAACCTTTTCATGAAAATCTAACTTTGAGGCAGAATCAGTAAACAGGCCCTAACATCATTTTGCACTTTTCCTTTGCTTTTCTTTCCTCTTTATCTTTATCTTTTTTTCTTTTTTAGTTGTTCTTGGTTGTATAAATTTTGAGGGCCATGGCCAAACCGCCAGTGCTATGCGGGTGGGTTCAAGGCAGGGGCGTAACAGGGGTCGGTGGCCAGGGGGGCAAGAGCCAAAAATTTCCCGGTCATATCGTGGTATGAACAGGATTTTTTTATGATTGTGCCCGAGCATTAGCTCAATGCGTGATAAGTACAAAAAAGAGGGGGCACAGCATGGCGCGTGCGGCAAAAAGTTGCTTAATATAAAGTCCCGAGTGAGCGAAGCGAGCGAGAAAAAAAATCACCTTTTCATGAGAATCTAACTTTGAGATTGATTTTGACATGGTATCCAGAAAATAACATCATATCTTACATCTTTCTTTCTTTTCATTTCCTTTCCTGATATCTTTTCGTTTTTGTTCTCGGTTGTAGAACTTTTGGGGGCCAGTGCTATGCGGATCGGGTCCTGGGAAATGGCGGCACCAGAATTTTTAACCTAGGGGAAGGCAAAAGAACATTTTTTTTTGGGGGGTGCAACACACATATACTTTGCCGATTTCACAAAATCGAGCGAGAAGCGCGAGCTAATTTTTTTCAATGTAGATCCTACTGACTTGAAAAAAGGACCTGTTAAGGACTAGCTGTTTGCATTGGGTCACGAAGATGATATCTCACCAAATAAATAATGCGATCGCGAAGCGCGAGCTAAATTTTTTTGATATCCTGAGACCTAGCTGAGATGATAACTGGACGTTTTAAGCACTTTTATGATCATGAACTGGATGGCTATCTAAGTAAACAATTGATGCGAGCTCGTAAAGCGAGCTGAAAATTTTTATTTATGAAAATTATGAATACGAAGGATGTGTATCTCGCTAAAACGAATAATGAAAATTATAATCGCGAGAAGCATATTGACTTGAACATTGGATTTTTAAGTCCCATGTGAACAAATACTTTACTTATCACAGTCAACAGTTACTGCGAGCGCGTAGTGAGAGTGAAATTTTGAATTGTATGTAATGACCTGAAAGATTTATGTTAGTGACAAAAATTGTTGGGAGCTAACGGTGAATGAGTGAGAAAATTTTCAAAATTTAAAGAACGAAAAAGCTGTTTTGAAGCACTTTGCAGCTTTAGGAGGATGGTGACTGCATTAACTATCTCCAAATTTGGGGGGGGGGGGGGGCAAGTGGGGGATCACTTTTGGGGCAAATGCCCCCCCCCCCCCCGTGCCTGTTGGTGCCGCCACTGGTCTGGGGCAGAAGCCCCCGGTACCTCGTAATATTTTTATAATTGCAGATGGCCACTTTTTTTATCAAATCGCGGGTACATACACAACACACATAATAAACGAAATATTTTGAGGCACCACAACATAGCAAATGTGAAAAAAAATGTAAAAATCGCCAGCGAGCCAGAGAAATTTGGCCTTTTATAATTATTTTGAAATTAAATTCTAATTAGCCAAAGTAAACATTAAGAGGATTTTTACGGTAAATCTAGTCAGCGTAAAGCTTTACTTATAGATTAGGACATATAAGGAGATATAACTAGCCCTTGGCTAAGGATTTTTTTTGTCCTGATTGCGACCATTATTGCATAAAATTTAGCAAGCTTATAATAGACGCCATCCACCTTTCTCCCCGTTCTTTATGTTTTTCAATTCTCGGCAGCCAGTTCGTGTTTTTAAGTTCTTTTGTTTGTTTGTCCCTTTTCTTCATATTCTGATTTTCCAATTTAGCTTTTGCCTCTACATTCATTTCCCGTTTCTTTTTGCCCCTTTCTCCCATTTTCCTGCCATTCTTACCCGTGTCATCGAGTCATATCTTTTGATTTTATATTCCTCTCTTGCTTATCATGCTAATGTAAGGAAATCTTGTACTTCCTCACATGTTCTTCGTTCCTTCCTTTTCCCGCTTTCCTTCTATTTCCCTATATGTTCTTTCTTTCTTTCCCTTTCTTTTCATTTTCCCCTTTCCCTGTCCCGTTTTCCCCTTTCCTCTTTTTCTTTCTTTCTATCTCTCTTTCTTTCTTTCTCCTTTTTCTCTTTCCCTTTTTTTTTTTTACTTTCCCGGTAAAATCCGCCGGGGGGGGGGGGGGGAGCTGCCCCCGCCTGTTACGCCACTGGTTCCAGGGTGGAGCCCCTGGAACCTCTTGATATCAAAGCTTTTTTAAACCTTGCAGATTGCAGCTATTTTTAATCAAATCGCAGATATATACAGTATATATCTTTTACACAACACATTAAATGCAGTTGCGCAATGAAACAAATATTTTTAGGGGATGCAACATAGCAATGTGGGAAAAAAAATTAAAATTCGCCAGCGAGCGAAGTGAGCCCGAAAGAAAATGGTCTTTTAAAATTAAATTCCAATTGTTTAATTTTTTTTTACATTACATTCAGCAAATAACATATTTTATTGTTTTCCATTCATTTCATTACGTTGCCTCCTTTATATTTTCTTTATTTCCCCTTCGGTGTAGAACCAAGACCCCCTCCCCCTTGAGTATACGCCAGTGTTTGAACGTAAAGCTTAATGTAGGAAGGGTCCATACAAGGGGGGGGGGCGTTATAGAGCCCTTTGAAGGTTACAGATGAAAAGCCCCTACTGCGTGGGGTATGGGGCAGAGCCCTCAGTCGCTTTGGACATGTTGGAATTAGCCGAAGTAAACATTAAGAGACTTTTTGATGGTAACTCTTTAGCGTATATAAATCACCTAGGTAGGGCATATAACAACAGGAGGATATTTCAAGCCTTTGGCTAAGGACATTTTTGTCCTGATTGGCGACCATTATTGCATAAAAGATAGCAAGCTTAATGTTAGGCCTATAATTGTGCAGTCCATCTTTCTTCCCGTCCTTTATTTTCAATCATCGGCAGCCCGATTGTGTTATTATGTTCTTTTTTTTTGTTGTTCCTTTTCTTCGTTATCCAAATTAGCTGTTGGCTCATTTTATATATACGTACTACCTTAATTTTCCGCTTTTGTTTGCTATTTTGTCATTTTTTTAATTTATTTCCCTTTCTTACTATTAATCATGCTAATTAGTAGGCCTATTGCGGAATGATTTGTTTTTCCTCACATATGTTCTTCTTTCGTTCCTTTTCTTGCTTCCCTAATTCCGTTTTCCGTTTTTATGTTTTTTTAAAGATTCTGTTCACATTTTCCCCTTTTCCTTTCCTCCTTTCCTCTTCCCCCCTTCATTCCCCTTTCCCTTTCTTTCTCCTTCCCTTTTCTCTTTTTCCCGTTTTTTATTATTTTCCCGGTGAAATCTGCCAGGCGGGGTAGGCTGCCCCCTGTTGCGCCACTGCCCCCAGGGCCAGGCCCAGGGGGGGGGTATTCTGAAAAGTCTCAGAAGTTTATGTCGTAAAATATAAATGCAAGATTTGCGTCTCAAACGCCCTTGTCGCAATTAATTATCTTGCTTTTGACTACAGGTGGCGCTTGATGTTTTTTATTTCGTCGGATTGCACAATCTGTTGAACGTGCCCTTTTATGCTGCAGGCAAAATTAGTATGAGCGGTGCGCTCTGAGAAACATGCCCGATAGATTAGCGAGAGATGGTTGGCAGCAATTCGCTGAATTACAGCAACAGCAGTCACGTCACTGCGGTTTCCATGCATAACATTTGGCTGGAGTACACGGGGAGTACACGCAGGCATAGCGCAAATTCCAATCATATTCCATCGGTCTCTCGATCAGACTGGACTCGGGGACAGTGGAGATGAAGGTGTAAGGAATATTCCAAGCTAATTCTGCCAAGTTCGAGGGATAAGCAGAAATCGGATAACCCCTGCACGTCTGCTTGTGAGCGATCTGGAGGGCTGTTGCGGGTTTGTTGATTTTTTTTCAGCTTCCATCGCTGCTTGTCGACGACATTTGGCCTGAAGGCCTGACTGGCCAGGCCGGTCGATTCCCAGTAATGTTAGTGCAACAAGCATCTATTTACATGTGAAAGGATTAGACCCTGACCTAAACATCTACTTAAATCGGAACACCTGAAGACCTCGAGTGATTTTTAATCTGGAACACCCATAGCTGTTCGGTCGATGTTTGTACTCTTCGAGTTGGAGGACTAACTGTTAGGAATCTCTTGGTCTCCAATCCTATTTGACAACAACCTTGAGGAAATGTTATGTAACTGCATCTGATCATGGCATCACAAGACGCGGAAGATGAGGTGTCTTTTCTGAGGACGGTAAGATATGAAAGGATCTGAATATGATGTATACAAATTATAAAACAAGGAGATGATGATGGTAAGGATGGTGGTGAGTGGTGGTGGTGGTGATGATGATGAGGAGGAGGATTGAGGAGCAAGAATGATGATGAGGATGATGAAGATAATGGTGGCCGGTTATGGTGGGGGGTGGGATGATGGTCATTGATGAATTATACACTGATGATGATGATGATGAAGATGATGGTAATGATAATAATGATGATGAAGATGATATATGATTTTGATGGTGGTGGTGGTGGTGATGATGTTGATGGTATTATGATGATGATGATGATGATACACTCAATGACAATGTTGAGCAATAAAGATTATCATTTTGGAAGCAGCTTGTAATAGATCTTGTAATTTTATAATTTTGATGCATTAACCTTTTAATTGAACAGAATGACAACAAGAATTTGATAAATCACCAAATGTTAAAAATCATGTCCATATTTTACACAGCCATTTTATTCAGTGCTTTCAATAGCATTTCATCATAATTACTGAAAAAATAAATGCAAAATTTACAATGAACCGAAATCTGTTACATACATGGAGTTGTGTGACTATCATGATAGTCTTAGTATTCAGGTGTGTCTGTAATTTAATCGTCTTAAAGAAAAATTAAATAGAAAGAAAGGAAACTTGCAGTGTGCTTAACAGAGCTTAACTTCACACTGGAGCATTGCAGTCCCATGTACCCATGTTTGAGCTGTTTGATGCGACCTTTGTAGACCTTTGTCATAAAAATACATGATTGTCACTGATTTATAATTTTACATCATATTTCCCTACCAAACTCATCCAGCACTGTACTCATCCCAATCTTTAGGGGGGAGGGGAGGGGATGTATTTCCAATGATGCATGCTATTAAAGCACCTTTGCTTGGTGCACAGTGTACAGTATTGTCGTCTCCCTTTGATAAAAACACGCGCTCAGTTTTATAGTTCTTTGACCCACTTATGAACTTGAGTCGACAGTCTCTTTTCACAGACCTAGTTCATTCATTGGAATGTATTTAGTAATTGAATTTCATTGGTGTATGATAGTCATTCAGCTTGAATATTAATGAGGGCTGTTCAGGAAAATCCATTTAAATCCACTTTCAATTTGTACATTGCCATACAAGCCATTATTTTACAAAGAATAATGCTGATCCTAATGTTGATAGTAATAATGATGATAACATTCCATAAAAAGGAATGATAATTATGATAATTGTGATAATTATGATGGTGATGAAAATAATAATAGTAACTGATGGATTGATCTTCAAACTTACAAGGTATTTCAAAGTATTTTATAGGTCTATCTGAGTATCTGTGTCTTTCAATTATTGTCTTTCAAATTATGAATGTTATTGTTGTATTATTCTGCAATGAATGCCCCTGAGATTAATCTTTGAACTTTCACTCTATTGTACCACTATCACTGAGTCATGCATGAATTGTTGATACAGACAAACATACCAAAGTACAGTAACAACAAGAAATTATATTTTATGTGATATTTCTTTTAATTCAAGATAGTATAAGTTCTTTTTTTATGATAATTTGTTTTGTTATCTTTAAGACATGAGATTTAAGGTACAAAGCACAGACCTTAAAGATATGCACGATTGAATAATAAATAGAACTTTAAATTTGAAGATAAAAAGGATGATTTGTCATTTCTGAAAACTAAGGATACTTCATGTAAGTCCTAACTCAACTTTGCTTGTTTACATGGTTTCTTGATAATGTTGAGACATGCCTAGACACAAAACATATGATTTATTTGTATCTCCCATATTCATCTTTATCAGTGCCAAATGGGGACTGTGTACCACCTATTCTCATAAAGGCTGATTTTGCTTGGTAATTCATATTTTGGTTTATTTTGATTTTATTGTGAAGATCATGAACAGTAAACATTGCACATAGGGAAGTATGATTTACATTGTACTCTCTAGTAGTGAAGGGTTCAAAGGTTTTTTTTTTGTCTGAATAACAGTCTGATTCCTATTGATAGGAAATAATGAAGTCTCCACATTTTAGATTTTCACTCATCAATTTCATATTGGTTAGCGATCCTAACTTAGGACTACAATGTAGGAGTATATAGATTGTGTATTAGAAAGTTTTATTGAAAGATATGATAAAGGTGCAAAGAGAAACCTCTGAAATGTATTTAGCTGCTTAATTTTCCCCAGTATGTTAACTGTTTTGTGGTATTTAAAAAGAATAAACAAAAGAGGGCCAGTACTTGACAAAACTTATTATAATTTAATCAATAGTAAATCAAATTTGCTCTCAAAAACTTGAATCAATTGCTCAATATCAGTAGCCTAAAACAGAAGTCTGTGAGAACTTTGCAAAGAATTTGTCAAGTTACAAATAAAGCTAGATGAAATGTGAAGTTCAAACAGAGTGAGAGACGAATGTGGTATGAAACTAAGGAAATATATCAGGTACAGAAAATTGAAATAAGAATAAATTAGAAAAAGATGAGAGTGAAAGGAAGTGATTTATAATAATAAGTAGGCCTACTTATCATTAAAGGGGAATCCAACCCAAATAAAAACTTGTTTTTATAAGAAAAAGAAAAATCAGACAAGTTGATAGGTGAAAGTTTGAACAATATTGGACAAACAACAAGAAAGTTATGAATTTTTAAAAGTTGTAAATATTGGTAATCACTATACCCATGGAGACTTCAAATTGGCCGCATATGGGATGTCATAGTGATGTAAGGCAAGGACTACTCTTCCATGTACTCCAATACATATTATGGCTAAAATGTCATTTTCCCCAAAAGTTTTATTTCAAATTATATTTTTCTTTCATGAGGACATAAAACAATATACTACCTGGGTTATATTTAGATTACTGCCCCAGGGGAAAGGGTACTTAGGAGAAAACCACAAATCCCTGATAATAAAGTACATGGCCTATGGAAAAGTTGTCCTTGCCCCTTGTCATAATTTACTTACATAGTTGCCAATTTGAAATCTACATACTATTAGTGATCTCAATTTTAAAGCAGCTATAACTTTCTTATTGCTTGTCCGGTTTCTTTCAAACTTTCACCATTCTGTTTAATTTATTTTTTTTCCTTCCCAACACAACATTTTGTGGCCAAGGCTGGATTCCCCTTTAACAATAGAAGAGGGAACAAGTAATTCAAGTACATGAGGAAGGAAACCCAGAAATGGAAATAATTTTGCTGATAAAACAATTAAAGTAACGAGGAAACTTCCAGTGTTGCAGTCAATGTTCAGATACCTAAGGCACCAGAGAGTACATAATCATTGTTTATTCATATTTGCTGTTTGCTTTTTAATGATATTTGACAGTACGAAGTTCAGTTAAAATTAAAGATGAACAGAGTAAAGCATTGAAGAGATATGAGTTTGTCTTCCATTTGATAACCATATTAAGGGATATCTTGTAAATCAAAAGTGAAACTTGATTTTGTTTACACAATTTAGGATCTACAAGATATGTTTGCCAACAAAAGTAATCAAATATTGATTAACGCAATGAAATTAGAATGAAATATTGTGTGTCTGCACCGACATTTTTGCACTTTGTATGTATGCATGACAAATAATAAAGGAACCCTTGAAAAAATGAGGCAATATTTAATCTGAAGGGTTTTGGTAGATGTATGTTTACATACATATCAAATTGTCCAACGTAAATCATTTTAAAAAGTTGCATGAACTCTTAGATTTGGCAAGCTAATCTGCCAAATCAAGACTACATGATTGTGTACTGGTATGTGTACCACTATTACTTAGAGGTATAGAGAGAGACAGAAAGAGAGAGAGAGAGAAAGAAGTAGAAACCTGTTTCACCCAGTGACAAAGCACTATTCTTTTACTCAACGCATATTTCGTAATATAAATGTTTGATTATTGTCCATTGTTTGTTTAGTAGTACAGTACTGCAGAAAGATAGCTTGCTCAAACTTGTCTACCTTTAGTGTTTTGTGATCTTTATCAGTTCAGATTATATCAGTAATAAAATTATCCTTTTAGAGGTAATTTGCAAAATTATGTCAGAGAACTTTATTTAATAGATATATGTTAGAGTATTATATGACATGTTTTCTGATGGTTTTTGTTCATAGGTAAACCATGAAAGTGGTAGTAGTAGTAGTATATTTGTAATAAACATTACTACTAGTACACTACACTGTACTACTACTACTTCTACTACAATGTAGTTTCAACCTATTCTGCTATTAACTTTTATACTGTATAATTTATGTAACTTCTCCCTACCTACATTACTGTCACCTCTTTTCTAGTAAAATAAGATACGCAACGAACACAGACTTTACACATGCAATACATAGACAGATTTTCATTTTAAAATCCGACTCAAAATGGTGGGAAAATAATGAATTTAGGGCTTTTCATGTGACGACCTCAAAATGCAGCCTTTCTCATCCAAATCCTCGAATCGTGTGCAAAGTGAATGGGTGCGCAGACATGGGGTACCATTTTTTTTTTCAATCTGAAAATGACTGCCCAAGGTTTTTTCAAGAAAATCCTATATTTTCTTTCATTTTTCAATGAGAAATTTGGTACACTTACTCATAATAATATAAGGAACATTATTAACTGAAAGATTTTGTGAAATAAGAAGAAATTAATATTAAATCTTAACTCAAATCGTTAGGGGGGAAAAACTTGGGGCCCACCATCACAATTACAGAACAAGTTGAAGTACTATCATCAAGGTTATGCTGATCAATTTAACCAAAAATGTGGCCTAGTTCCCAGCCAATTTTTTAGTGATGGCAGAATTTGACTATCATCATCCATTCCATATCCAATATGTGTACACAGGATTATAGTGCTATACGCTGCACCACACTTAGTCGATATTATGACGGGTATATTAAGCTAGATGTAGTGGCAGGCAGCTCGTTGAGGATAATGTGATTAAAGTATACATCAGTCATTCACTTGATGAGTCCAGACTTGATGAGGGCACACTAGCATAGGGATGTTGTCATGACAACCAGACGCACACCATTCAGGTGAGCTGAGAAAAGCACTCCATCTAAATCCCACCTTTGGTCTGCGAGATCTAGATGTCTGATGAGTAGACACCTTTGGCTAAATTGAATCTATTTTTTCATCTTCATCATATTCTTTCTGTCATTTTCCTATGCCTCTGCACCTTACTTCTTCTACTACTACTTCTCCTTCCCCTTCTTCCTCTCCTTCTTTCCTTCTTCTCCTTCTCCCTCTCCTTCTTTTTATTTTTTTTGTCTTCTTCTTCGTCTTCTCCTCCTCCCCCTCCTCCTTCTTCTCCCCCTCCTTCTCCTCCTTCTTCATCGTCATCATCATCATCATCATCTTCTTCTTCATCTTCTTCTTCAAGTTTCTTCTTCTTCCTCTTCTTCTTCACTTCTTCTTCTCCTCCTTTTCCTCTTCTTTTATGTTTTCATGTAAAAATCAAATTTTCAAGCTAACAAAAGTTAATTATTGACCCCTTAATAATATGCGTAAGCGTTGATAATTAAAGATACTGTGTGCTTGTAATCAAAGCCGTATTAGGGAAGTTAACAAATTGATGCACTCTAGGTTTGAGGTTTGATCCCTTGTCATGTCTTTTGGATGGTGAAGTTAAACGTGGTAGGACTCAGTCCCAGATGTTAATTATCATATATCTGACTGATACACGTCTGTAAAAAGACAAATGCGCTCATACATTGATTGTGTTTTTTAAATGTTGTTGTAGGTTTGAAGTGCACATTTACTTGCAAAAATATCCTAATTAGTTAATCAATGCATCATTTAGAAGGATTTGTATTTATTTGGTTTTTAATGCTGTATGAATGAAAAGTAAATGTAATGTATCTATTATAATAAAGGATTTGATTTTGAACCCCAAGATATCGAAACCAAAAAAAAATAGTATCTTAGCATTTTCTCCTGCTTAAGAATGTGATTAGTGCCTGTAATGGATTATGGTGAGCTTTTTTCTTCAGATTTAGCAAATCATAAATAAAGGTACAATGTAAACCTACTGAAGCAGTGAAAATCAGATTACTTGACTTTATTATGCTCTCTACATGTAGAGAGTATGTGTACATGAAGTAGGGAAGTGATTTTAAAGAGGTAGAAGTGCCACAGAACTGATATACCGGTAGATTGATTGATGTACAAAATGAAATTACAATAATTGAAGAAATATGGAATATATTTATATAGGCCTAATATACTTTTTACGGATGGGGATGGTATGATAAAGAGATAAAGAATCAAACTTGCATTTAATAGGTGAATTGAGAAAGGGAAAGGACATGGAGGAATAAATATGACAGATGTACAAGTAGAATAGAAAGGGGAGGGGGGAGTGGGAGATAAGTTTACAGAGACAGGATTCGCAGGGGATTTGAAACAGGTAGACAGAAACTGGTGGAAAATTTTAGTATGGAAAGAGAGAAAATAGGAAAAATATCTATGAAATGTTATTGTGAAAATCTATCAGGGTTACTAGTACACCACTCTGATTGCATCACTCCAATAGAGTCTGTAGACTGGTTCTATGCATGGGATTGAATATGTAATTAAAGTGCACTGTATCAAATTGCTATACACATACACTTGTTGCTGTTTTTAATTATCAATAGTGCTGGGTAGAGGAAAAAACTAATTGTTAGTGCTGATTTGAAAACTGGCTAGCAGTAGCAAGCTACTTTGTAGTTGACATTTGGAGGTGCAATAAGCCTTTGTGAATTATTCATATTATAAGGTGCTTACCCTGACGGTTGTTTTTCATGTGTTATTCTTGAATGTTCGCTGAAGCAAATCTGAGGATTGACTTTGAATAAATGCATAAATGCATACTGGTCAGAAATTGAATTTAACAACAAATTTGTGAAAGAAATTCTGTTTACTAACATGCCCCAAGTAAACTCCCAATTATTAATATTATACACCTTCTGGAAAACCTTATCACTTCAAAAAGTGACTGTTTGTATACTTTCTTATAATGTAAATTTTAGTAGAAGGATTCCTATTTTGTGGTTTATTGTATGTCCATGATACCTGCATGATACTGCTTTTTGTATTATTAAGTTCGATGCGCCAAAAAATGTATTGTGCAGTCATGCATGGTCAAGGACCTTTTGTAAACTTCTGTGTAAGAACTGATACAATACACTGGCAACTATCCAGTCTTGCTTGCAAAAGGCAGGTTCTATTATTTCTAAAGTCATAAATGACTTTAGAAATAATAGAACCTGCCTTTTGCATTATACTATAGTGTCATTGCATGTGGGATTCATTTATGAAATAGCCAAGTGCAATAGAGAGCTTTGCAACTCGGTCCCTGATTTTATTTAATTTTTACCACAATATATAATATAGATTTCAAGTTTTAATTTTTGACTAGATGTAGTGTTGATGATTGTCTGTCAAATTTTACCCAGATAAAAATCAGACAATTTCCTAGCAATCAATGATACATCAGCTACATGTATATAGGCTTATTAATTTTTTTACAGACGGTTTTAATATGAATCTTCAAGCTATCGAACCGTACCATGAAATTCAAAATAGCTTAAGACTAATCTCTTAAATTCTCTTTGTGGTTTGCAATTTTCTGAAGGACATAACTACTGCTTTCATGCTTCTTTGATCAGAGCATGGATCCTACTAGAAAATAAATGGTTTTCAGATCCAAAGCTCCAGATTCTTGTTTGAAGCCTGTGAGGAGCTTCAATGTACATGCAGATAAATGCAAAAGTAAGACACTGTGAAGTCATCTAATATACTCATCTTGTTAAATGATTAACACACAGAGCTAGGCAAAATATTGTCAATTACAAAATCCTGGCCAGGTACACTGGATGTATTGTGAAATTCACCGGGGGGGGGGGGGGGGGGGTTGGCAGTCAAATATATTGCTATACACACGCGTGACAAAAAACTTGTTTAAAGAGGTGTTTTTTCAGTTTTGGACGTGGGCTGCGTGTGCACTCGTTAAGGGTATCAAAAATGCTGAATTTAAAAAAAGGGTAGTTTTGAAAAAATGGTCAATGGTCAATTGCAGGGTCAAACTTATTTAGGGTATGTTTTTTTTCCAAAGCTTTTTTTTAAAGACTAACCAAACATGTTTAGGGTATGTTTTTTTCCCTGGGGTCATATTCTGGCGACAACTTGTTTAGGGGCCAAAATGTGTAAAGAAAGCCCGCGAAAAACTTGTTTAGGGGGTTATTTTGCACACAGCGAAAAACTTGTTTAGGGGGTGTTTGGAAATAATTTGTCCATACGTGTTTACAGCAATACATTTGACTGCACCCCCCACCCCCTCCCCCGGGGAAATTCACAAGAATCCCCATCGCCCACAGTCCACAGAGGTGATGCAGGAGGGCAGAGGAATCTTGCAGCACCCAGCATTGCCCCAGCGGAGAACAAAAATGAGGATTAGGGCCTATGAACCAACCTTATATTATCCACATTATACACTAACATTCACTTGAAATCATAAGTAAAATATTGAATATCATCTTTAATACAGGTATTTTGACATGATTACCTTTTACAGATTATTATTTTTTGCTGCCAAGACTGGTCATGAGCTTATTTCAATCAAATGTTGACTGTTTAATGGTTTACTTGATGCTTGATAATGCAGTTACTAGTCATGCAGTCCGTTTGATCTTTTTATCAATTTTAGATGCATGATCCAGTGCAGCTGACATGCAATCACAGCAAGACATGTGAGAGATTTAGATAGGGCTATCTCTTGCGCAAACATAACTGTTTTATAGAGACAATGGTAAACATGCTGTAATGTAAACACATATGAGGAAGGCAATTATGTTATGTGCCATCCGCTTTATTTATTGGCTATAGTAAGAAGGTGTGATGGTTGCACTGAATTACAGGATGTTGTGGGTAGGGCACTGAGAGCAGGTGACATACGTGTGACATTCATGTAGGCCTATTTTGTTTTGTTGATTCATGATTTATAGCTATTTTTCAGGATTCTTTGAAAAATATTGGCAAAGTCATAATTATAAGACTGTTTTATTCTTTTGTTCATTAAATTTGATGATTTATTTTTAAATTATGATCCATTTTGAAACTAGAGATTAAGCTTAATAGAGATTTTCATTAAATAATCAGCCATCTTCCGAAGTTGGCCTCTAGTTGTTGTTGGTAAGTTCCAAGAAAACTTTGATTTTGGTAGTTGATTTCTCTAGAAACTTCTAGTAACAATTGATGGCAAATTCACCATGCATGGCAGTCATAATTGTATTTTTCTCCATCAGACTCTTTTATCATCTGTAAATAGAAAATTGAAAATTATAATGTTTTATTTCTTTTACATGTATGTGTGCTACTGCACTATTATTTCCTTTGACCCACATAAAAAAAAACACCAAGAGAGAATAAATGTAAATTGTAGGCCTACCTGCACTACAGGTATATTGTATAGAAATATTCATATTGCAGAGATGTGTGGAAAAGGATGATGAACATTAAAATAGAAACACATAATTTCTTTAATATAATATTTTTGAGTAACAGGCAGTCACAGTCTCCTGGTCTCATCTGATGTTGTTCAAAACCCTTTCATATTTACATAATTTTATAGATTCAAACATAAATATAAATTATATTTTAATTTGTGTTAAAACATAGTTAATCATTGCAAATTTTAATACTAAAATCCTATAAAAGCAGTATTACACTCCAAAGAAACCCTCATCTAGAAAAGTAGGACATGTGCAACTTTCCCCCAAGAAATTACTGTGTAAATCAAAATTTTGTAATGAGTAGAATCTGCAGTAGATAGATCTTTAATTGCCATGAATGCAAAGCATTCTCTTTATGCCTCAGAGGAACCAATTAAATTGCTGGGTTTCTCAAAAGCTTCCAGCTTTCATTTAATTGGTATATAATGCAATCAATATTGACATGCCCACAAATAAGTCAACAATTAATCAGGCATCCAGTGTATTAATGTATGCAATCTGTACTAATTGTGGATTTTCTTACAGCTCTCCCATTTTCTATGCAGTATCAGATATAAATTAACAACATAACTTTCTGAAAAATCACTGAATCGTTTATTAATGTTGCAGCAAAAATTATAAAAATGTTGACAAAAAAGGTTGGTAATTATTAGTTTGCATGGTGAGTGAACCCATAAAATATGACAATTCTTGAAAAAGTCTGTAAAGGACTTTTGAAAATCATCTTTTACATCATTCTGGGATGACATTGTTGTTGTTGTTGAAAACAAAACATATATCACCCATTATACCACAAACTGGCAGTATATTGCAAAATGTGAATACCCGGTATTGAGATAACTTCTTCTGAACGTTTGCATTGTCCTCTGCATGTGGAATGATTTTGCCACCTCCATGTATTAAAAGATCAGATCAGATTTTTAATATTCTGATTATTAAAAACTAAACTTAATAATTCTAAAGAAGTGACTGTTTCTTGAAATTTTGAGTAAAACTTGTTTGTTAATTCATGAGAACGAAGTTTTAACTTCCCAAAATCGAATACATTTTCTATAACAGACAGAATTTGGTAATGCAAGACATAGATATATATGCATCACGATAGGCATTGCACTGTATAATCACATCAGGGACATGTTTTGTTTTTCTCTTTCACAAAAATACAGATTTACTTTATAAATTGTTGCATAAGTGATTTGTCACTTCGTCAAAATAAAATCACTAAATCAGTCTCATTCATTATAACACACGAAAGCATTATTATGGTCGGAACTTTGTGAGGTGAAGATGTTAAATGCTATGGTCACAAATACCTTCAAAATTAATTGATTGCTTTTATTTCTGCATTCCATTGCTCTACGATCGCCATATATGAACAATTTTTATGCACAGCAATAAATGGGCATTAACAAGTGCAAAAAAATGCAGAATTGAAAAAAAAAATGATTATCTAAGTTTCTGTTAGTTTGTGATATTGAGGAATGATACGGATATATTACCGAGAATCATGCAAGAGGTCTGAATAACACTCACCATTATTTTGATAACGAAGCTCTTTCTGGAGGCCATGCGCTAGATTATTTGAACTTAAATATCGAAATGATATAGAAACTTGTATTTTTGACTGTACAATCATTTTTACTGAATTGAATTATTTCTGTGAAAAATATTTGTCTGTATAGTAGAACACTCTTCCTGTTTGTATTCTTTTGTAAAACAAAACAGGAAGGAAAAGTATTGATTTTCGATTATTACCGCTCCAATATTTTTTATAGCTATCATATGTCATCTGCCTGAGAAATATTATGAAGTAGGTTTTACAATATACAATAGTAGTATTGTACCTCAAGGTAATTGGTTCTTTATTTATTGGAAGTATTTTTAAGATCTACCCCAAAATATGTTGTTTTTTTTCCTTAGATGTGACCTCTTTCTTTTGACCAGGTTACATTTTCAGCTTACAAAACTCTATAAGATATGAGTTTAACTTAATAAATAAAGGTATTACAAGTTGATAATTTTTATTCCAGATCATTTCATTATTTCATGATTTCTATAGATAGTATTGATATGTTCCTGTGAACATTCATTTTCTTCACTTTAAAATTGTATAGATAATCTGATTTCATGAATGGTATTAAATACTTTCTGCAGTGCTCGAAACTGGCACCGGTCTGAAGGTCCCAGACCGGTAAACATTGCTGTCGGGCCAGTAGTTTTTCAGAAATAGCTAGATTAAAAAAAATATATCAAACAATGATATTTTCTTCTCTTTTGTAAATTATAAAAATGGCTCTGATGAATTATGTTGTGTGTGTGGTCTGTTTTTTTTTTTTTTGGGGGGGGAGGGGGGTGAGGGGCGTAACAATAAGCAATAAAAGACAGCAAAACAAACTGGTCTTTTTATGTTTTTCTGTATTTTGGGGGACCAGTAAAGTTTGGGTTAGACAAGTAAAAAATGGAAAAAAATGGTTATCTACTGGTCCGACATATCAGGTTGGACCAGTAGAAAAAAAAGAGTTAGTATGGAGCCCTGCTATCTAGGAGTTTTCTCCTCCAATTAAGTACCATTATACAAATTATTTCCCTTATGACTTTTTCTGTCACAAAAGTACTGCATATCACGAGTAGATTTTCCCAACTATATGCTTATTGACTACCATGCATAGTATGCGCACATGTACGTCATACTAGTTTCTTTGTGACCATGGTCAGCCTACTTTCTTGTGATGTTGCATATCGGATACCTACTGCTGTGCATGTGACTGGTTGAAGAATGTCGAGAATGCTCTCATTGCCGGCCCAGCCAGCCGCATCAGCAAGCATGGCTCTTGGTAGTAGGCTTTTGAGTAGAGTCAGGTGATGAGCGACTTGCATGGCAGCACTGGAGGGGTTTGTCTCTCAGGACCCCATCCCTTCTGAACACATGTAATTTCAACATTTAGACCCTACATTATACACTACATGTAGTGTACAATGCAGGGTCTATAAATGATGAAATACATGTGGGCCTACTCTTTGTTGACTATTGAAAAAAAAAATAACAGTGAACACATAAGCACAGAATCTCTTTTAAAACAGATTATTACTATTAGATATTGTAATAGTCTAACTAGCCAAATTTCCTTTTCCTCATATAGCGTTCGTATAGTGCTACACATACGGATCTAGGCGTTCATATGTAGATGAACATTTTTATAGTGAAGAGCTAAAAGCAAATAGATTTTAAAAAAAAAGAGCATGAAGGATGTGGCATTGGCAAAAAAATGACATAAAAAGATTCTTCGCCCACTGTACATAAAAAAACCAATAAATATATCTGAATGATTTCAGTACCTTCAATTATCATGTTGAACCAATAATCTTCCAATATATAGTACCAGTATGTTCTACACATTCTCACACATACCAGCAGATGCAGATCTGTACATATCCTCAAACTTGTCCGATTCACTGTTTTTAAGCCACAATTATTTCTACACATATGCAGAATTCATGCACAGACAGTCGCTCGGTCCTTAACCTACAGTAGTTTGCATGAAAGAGCATTATAACCAGAAATGTTCGTATTCATACACAACCGTTCAATTGACCATAATAATTGAGTTAAAACTCAAATTCAATTGATTTATAACCTTGGTGTATAGTCAGTGTACAGCCAGTGATCAGTCATAATGAACTTTTGTGTATACCTTGATCTTAGCCAACAAATGACCTGTATTCCATATTGTTATTGCCCTTTATTGCATAATCAATCTTATAAATAGATTCATGGTGCACTAAGACAGTTTGCATTGTTAGGGCAGAATGTAGATGGAAATCGTTATTGTGTCAAATGTGTGAGAATTTTATATCGCTGCTTAGTGGACAAAATCTTTGAGTAAAATTTATATGTTCAGTGCTCCATTTCAGAAAGAGTTGTATTTCAATGCAAAAAAAAAATCATATGCAAGTCTGGGACATGCACAGTTCATTGGTAAAAAAATCAAGTTCAATTTGATTTTTTTAGTGCCGTTTGATTGACTAGAATCTAGTCATACAGAACATGACAAGTAACAGTTGCACCTAGCTGAACCTTTTATTTCATCATTCATTATTAGTTTGTGCAGTGTGTACACATATTTGTGACCTGCTACACAGAAATAGTTTTCTCATCATTGTATTCTACTCTTTAGTTTAAATTGCAACTGAAAATATAGATAATGAAAATGATATAGTTTGTGAAGGTGCAGCAATTTATTCATTGAATTTTTTTTTAGATAAGAGAAATCAGAGATAATGGGATAGAAACTAACTTTAGGTAAACAAAATTGTCTAGATTTGAGAGCTTTTAGCTACTCAGAAATTATACATGAACTACATGTAGAGGTACATGTATTTATGTTTTGTGAAAGCTTGTCTACGTTGTTCTATTGAACCATTACTGCATTTATCTTTTCACTCTTCTAAATTAACTTTTCTAAAAATCAGCATGCATGGTATATTTACATGGTACAAAATGGTACAAAAACATTTATATGGTACAAAATATTTGAGTCATACACAATGTTCACTCATGTATGACCATATGTTGAGAACCTGGGCAACGCCTGGATACCCTTTCATTCTTAATTCAATCTGTAGTCAAACGAGGCAGAAAATATAATTTAATCTTTATTGATTGATCTCAGTCGTATCAAAGAATTTGGTCATAGCCGAGAATGAAGACCACTAATTGCATTCTGATTGGTGTGTCTTGGTCTCTATGCAGAAGAAGCTATGGAATGGGTATGTGTAAACAAAGAGATTTGCTTTAAGATGATATTGATTTTCAAGAAAATAAGAGAAATGGGTTTCTGTATGCTTATGGATTCTAGGGCTGTTGGGCCTGAAGGGAAACTTCTGACACCTTTAACCATATGAAACTTGTCTAGAACTGTATTTATTATGCTTCTCTATACACTATAGCCCCATTGTGATTTTAAGCGAATGAAAAAACACTCAATTTATGTGCAGTGTGATTGACTTCAAACAGTCAAAAGTGTACCTTTTTGACTTGCACTTGTTCAAGAAATTTGGCAAATTTATTTAAGATTAATAATAAAGATACCTAATTTGGCTGCTAATTCAATCATAATTGCAGTCATTTTATTTTGTCAAGAATGGCCAGAGCTTTATATAACGCCAAGCAGACAATTATTCAACGGTATCACCAAACCAGTGAGATTTATTCTGGCAGGCAATAAATAATAAGATAAATTATGAACAGCTTTATAATACACCTGTGTGGTATTGTTGGTCATACATTTACACTAGAAAGGAGAAACAATTTAGGCTATCTCTCGTTTCTTCAGAATATTTTTTTCTACTTAGAAAAAAGTTATTCATTATTCAAATGCAAGTGTTTCTGCAACGTGGCCAAAGATGTTTTAAAAGTAGCTCTCCTGTCATTCTTTCCCATTCTTTAATGTTTTCATATCTAATGCTGATTAACAATGAGGAAAGAAGTGAATCGGAATGAAAACAGGATGTTTTAATTTTCATGTGTACTTGGAGGAGAAAGCCACATGCTTTGTCTTGACGCATTTTAAATTTCTCAACTTCCTATCCACCTATTAAAGAGAAATATTTTCATGTGCTGTCTGAATTAATGAGACTGCATTCCTTCCTGAAAGACATGTATTTATTCATTACTAGAGCTGAAGCCAAATCATGTGGAATGATGAAAGCTATAAGAGTGAGGTTCACACTGCACTCCATGAATTCAGAGATTCCATCAAGATGCAATATAACTTTAAATCAGTGAAAAAAGGTATTCATTAATTCATTTCACTGATATAATTTTCTATCATGAAACAGAAAAATAGAACTTCTCTTAGCCACCCCCTTTGGACCAACAATGAACAGATTGAGCTTACCCAGATGTTGAATTGGTATCGATGTGACTATATTTTGACATTGTAATTTATGTTTATATTTCTATTTGTTGTGATTAATGATGATGATGATGATAATAGAATGATAGTAATAAGAAAATAAGAAGAACAACTACAATGGCATATTTACCAAGGGTAGCCACTTCAGTTCTGAAAACTGTTCTCCCAGTGGGCCCTGCTATTATTATTGTTACATCAGGGGTCGATTTTAGCGGGAGCCCGGTGGCAAATGGCTCCCTAAAACCTCTGCGGGCTCCTTAGAAAGCAATTGAAAAAGCCCGGCGGGCTCCCTAACTTTTTTTCTAGTACCAGCCACAAAAACGGTTCCATTATCATTACCGCCGTGTGTAATTTCTAATGCAAACATTTCCCCTATGGATATCACGATTCTGTGATATAGGAGTTCAAATTGCACATGAGATAAGTCCCGGAATTCTAATTATAACCTCGCATTGGTGAGTCTGTCGTTGTGTAGACTTCGGCTCTGCTCGAAAAACGGAGCCTATTATTAACATCTAAAATAACTTACCTCGGTTGTGAATTATAACTGAAAAATCATTTTTTTTCTAAGGGATGGGTAAATATCAGACAGTAAATCATCAAACAAGGCACCATCTGATTTTAGGAGGCCACTGGATTTTCCTCACGCACGCACTGACACTTGAGCAAGTCTGAGCTCTCTCTCTCTGCCAGAGCTCTGGGGGACCATTCGGTCAGTAAAGGCCTCAATGATGGTGATTTTCTGTTTCAGATAGAGTTTACATTTCAGGTCTATTTTTTAAAACAACCGATAAAGTTGGATGATTTCTTCATTGTGATGTATATTTAAGTTATTAATGAATACTTTTTCACCAAATTTAGACTCCCTCATAGAGAAATGCAATTTCCGTGGAGATCTGCGTTTTCAAACAACTGCAGGAAAAGTTAGGGTACACGTACATTAAACATGTGCCTACATGTGACATACTTAGCCTGTGTGGTTTTTGTACTGATATAAAAAGGATTATGGAGTAGAAATTACATAATTAATTTCCTTTACTTATACATGTATATCCAAGTCCACCTCACAGTCACACCCACACAAATACACACCAACCCACACCCATGATTCTGAGCATGAAAAAAATGTTTTTTTAACAAATAATTTAAGAGTTCTAGATCTTTCATAATTTATTATTAGTAGATCAGACTCTCTCCCTATATTTTTTATATATATAATTATTCATCTTGCTTATTTATTCTATTTCATTTTTGTTTATTTATTTATCTTTTTTTTGGAGGGGGGGGTCATTAAAAATGAAAAAAAGAAGCCAGTGGGTTTGTGAAGTTGTATACCGGTGTGTAAGGGTAGTGGGGTGTCAAAATACACTTAAAATCTTATTTACCGGTACCCTGAATGAATACACCTGGTGCAGATGATTATTTTTAAAAATATTGTGATAGTGGGTTTTAATTTTTGAAATAGTTAATGACCAGTATTACACAAAAATAAATGTGATGAACTTGGGCTCCTTAAAACCCTTGCGGGCTCCTTAAAAAAGTGCTTGAGGAGCCCGGCTGGCTCCCTAGGAAAAAAGTTAAGGTCAGGCCCTGTTACATGTTGTTTAAATATACATTTTATTTTAAATAATTAAGGATTCTGTGTATTATCATTTTTTTTCTAAAATAAACCTTTTAAAACTATGGAAGATCCATGTGAACATACCCAAATGACGTGCACAACTTAAACAAACTTGTAATTGCTCTCCTCAGACACATTTTTTTTCTATACTTATTTTTTCTTCTTTTGAAAGGGAGAGCAATTAGGAGAATGCAGTGCTTAGGTTGAAGCCAATGCCATTTTCGACAAAGCAATCTTTAGTATCTTGATGCAGCACTTACAGTAAAAATCATTGTGTGAAATCACCTACAGGGAAAGGTACAAGAAGACAATTTTGGGGGAAGACATGTGCAAATATTTTAATGCAATTTCACAATAGTAGACAGAACAGTCCCTCAATTCATACTCCATCTTTCTACTCCTCCATCATTTCCCCTTCCCTCCCCTATAGTCCTCTTTAATTACAATTTATTAGGAGAATATAGAAGAAAAGGAGTTATCTGGGTGAAGACATGTACCCCTAATCAAATACCAATCAGAGAGAATGCAATATCTCATTCAACAGGACATTGACTTTGTTGATTCATCATCCCCTCCCCAAAGGGCATTCAACCTTCTGACATTTTACTGGACAATATTAAGGTCGTGCAGATTGGTCCGTCCACATGACTACCTTAGGATGTGTATTGTGTAGTGTAAAAATATGTTTGTGATGTTAAATGAGCTATGTATGAATGAGCATTAAAGGGAAAGATCATCTTATGATCAACAATGACTGATTAATGACCAATGAAGATTGGTCCGTCCACATGACTACCTTAGGATGTGTATTGTGTAGTGTAAAAATATGTTTGTGATGTTAAATGAGCTATGTATGAATGAGCATTAAAGGGAAAGATCATCTTATGATCAACAATGACTGATTAATGACCAATGAAGTCCAATTATATCACAGAATACTTATCTTTGGTAGATTGGAACCAAGTATGCATTACCAATTGGTCTTGACAGTGTACTTGTGCCAACAGTCTAAAGTAATATGCAAGTGCATAGGTAAAGATGAAGGTACAGTTGGTGATTGTGATATTAATGGAAGCTCAGAGAAAGAAGATAGTATAGAGAGAAGGAGAGGGAAAATTGAATGAAAGAAAATGTAGAAAGAATGGGGGAGAAAGGTTGAAAATGAAAGAGGAAGAAGGAATTCTAAAATAGGAGGGAAGGGAGGGATGAAAGAATAGATGAGAGGGGAGGAGGAAGGAAGGAGTGGGTGTTGAGGAGAGTTGTGTTTGATAACTATTAAACTCTTTCTCCAACTGGACCAAGATCCTTTGGATATAATTCAAATCTTAAGTAGATATAGAGGTATACCTCGGAGGATTTTAGACGTCACATATACAGTGCTTTTAAAAATGGCTATTACAAATCTTGGAGATTGAGACTTATTAAGTGGGGAATCCCCTAAGATTTTTTAATCAGATATCTGTTGGTGTCTCTTGAGGTTAACTTTCATTCACTTTGATGTAACTCTTTACTGTCAACTTTACGAACGGGAATATGGAATGTAATATTGTTTTATGCACTCAAGTTTGATATACCGTACCATTAAAAAACAACCTGACAATAATCTTAAAAAAGATTAATCAAAATAACAACAGTGGTCTAAATCTACCAAATCAAAGTATACCAGGATTCATGTTGAGTTTGACCATTTTATTCCATGGAAAACATGTTCATTCAACAGATAATGTTGATCAATCCTTTTTAAGATATTCCTTGTTTCAATGTTGATATAAGTGAAGAAAGAGAAACAATATATTTGTTTTAAAGGAAAATACCTGTAGTTATTTGATGTGTCTTGTTTTGTTGAATATGAAACCTAACACTTGAACTTGAAGAGTAAAGGATCTGTACTTATCATATTTAATGAAATATGAACATTGCATTTTAAGAAATAAGTAATAAACTCAATTAATATATGTTGCACGAGCTGCCATCCACAGGAACTGGGGCTCATTGTCTATCGTTCAATAAAAATGGGAATGCGGTTTCGATATCGGTGTGCATGAAATACCCTTGAGCATGTGCTTGGTAAAACACGCGGTCGAGGTGGTTGAGGCTGTCGTATCTTCATCCTTCCCATTTTGCCGAATCAATAATATTCTATTTCGCCCGGGGCCCCAGGTGTGTCATAATGATGGGAGGGCCCGTTTGAAGAATATTTTGGAAAAGGCAACTGCTGAGATAATGAAATGGGGGTCAGGAGGGGGAGTTTAGAAAGAGAGAATGTGAGAGAGAGACAGAGAGACATAGATAGGTGAATGCATATATAGATAGATCGATAGATTAATATAGATAGATAGAAAGATAGAAAGATAGATAAATACATGCATAGATGGATGGATGGATGAATGGAAAGAACGATGGATAGATGGAAGAATGTACGGATGGATCGAGGTAGATAGAGAGGGTCAGATACAGAGACAAAGATAGAGACAGAAGGAGAGAAAGTGAGAGAGAGAGAAAGAAGTCTAAGGGCAACAATGAATGAAATATAAATAGAGATGGGGGAGAAAGAGTGAAAGATGGATATTTAGAGATAGGGAGCATGCAGTGATTGATAACAAATAGAAAAAATGGAAGACAGTAGAAATGAAAGAGCTAATTTAAGACTGAAAGATTGAAGATAAGTGAAGTTGAGATAAGAAGGACAAATAATGGTGAATTGTGCATGGAAGAGGGCCTACGTGTTTATTGTAAGAGAGTAATGGGATTATTATTGTAATATTGGATTGTAATTTCCAATTGGAGGGCTATGCATTTCATCTCAAAGTATTCAGTGACTGTCCTTGAATCTTGACCCATAAAGACTTAAACAGAATGATCTTATGATTAAAATAAGATATACTGAATGCTCCTGAATGAATGCTTGAGTCATTCTATCATTAATTGCATGAACAACGTGACCTATGCTGTGTAATCTTCCAAAAGCTTTTTATACTTGTCGTCGATTAGTATCATTTTTTTTCTGGGAATCATTAATAAATGGATCAAGACAAATTGATCCCATTGGCAATGAGGAGAAATATTTCATCTCCCAAGTTTTTTTTCTGTTCCCAATTGTCATAATTGAGAAAGAAAATTCAATCATTTATGTACCATGAGATATCGATGGTGATGCCAAATGCCCAAGACGGGATAAATTTCCAAATTGAGGCAGAGGAAAAGAGTGTGCCACAGGGGCTGGAGTGTCAGACGAAATCAGATCTCTTGGGTTTGAATTGGCGTCAAGCACAAACCTAATGTAGTACTAAGACAGAAGAGAAGGGCAATATTCAATGAATGAGTTGCCAGTTGGTCTCATCCCACTTGGCCTAATGACTTTCTTTTCATCCCATTTTATCTTCTATCCCAAGGGTTTCTTTATGGAGGAGGGAAGAAAAAAATATCATACTGGGGACTAAATTTATTTTCCTCATTGGGTAGCTGGTTGTATTGAATATTTACTCTGTCCAGAAAGCTTATTTGTCTAAACACATGTTCTGTCTTTTCCTGTTTTTTTTTGTCCATGGCAAAGAAAAGCTTGTCACCCGCTTCTCAAATCCCCTCAAACTAAGAATACAACACATAACTGGCAGAGACAGTTTGGGTGCAGTCCCAGGTTTGTCTGCAGGCACAGACCCTGATTGAAACTTTGATCAACAAGTGTGTATCCACGCACAGACTAGCACATACAAAACTTGCTGTTTTGAGGGCCTTCAGTACACATGAGGAATGAGTAGGCTGCAATTCAGACCCTTTACTCAAGTGAAGGGTTTGCACAGCAGACTAGTCCCAGGCATTCTTATCTGTGTGCAGTGATCATGTTGATGATTCCATTGCTTGTATACTGCAAACACTGTTCAGTTCTTAAATTAGCAAATAGCCACCACTTCAAGACAGTTTCACAACCTGGGTCCCTTTGTATGAAAATTTACTATGATGGTAACTGAACTATCCAGTCATAACTACCATGACAACAATACTCATCAGCTAATCAAATTCAGGGATTATATGAAAATCACTATTGGATGGTTTATGCAACAGGGCCCTGAAGCATTATCAGAGGGAAAAATGACTGCAGAAACATCTATTAATGTGCAAATTTTCTGTGAGGTTTATGTCTGGATTTTGAATTTAATGGTACTTCTGCCAAGAAAAATCTTGAAAACATGCATGGTTATGGATTATAGAAGCTAAGTCTTATGACAAACATTGTAAACAGGAGTGGAGTTGATTCCTCAGCTCTTGTCTTATCAATTGACATATTTGCCTACACATGTTCCCTTCCTCTCTCTGTTTCATTTGTAATATACAGTGCATCCCAGAAAAAACAAAACCAAGTTTAAGCGATGATTTATCATAACTTAATCACAAATACAATAGACAAATGACCTACCAATGTAAAGCTTAGAATCTCCTCTTTCATCTGATATTACCTAGATTATTCCCCATTCACGCATGAGTGAGCAAAAACAATTTGAAGAAAGGATACCAAAAACTCTTTTTGCGGGGGGTATCTAAATTTCAAAGAGAAAATCACATGCCTAGAAAGTTCAATATCTGCTCTTTTATTTGATACCTTAATCACAAAAAATGGTCAAGAAGTAAAAAAGTTATGTTCCCTCGAAACAATGCTTGTATTTCTATAATTTCATTAAATAAACGTGTTTTCACCGGTTACCCACAGAAGCTATCGCATGGTTAACAAAAGACTTAATGCATGGCTGATCGTCAACAAAACGGAGTGTCAAGTGAGTTTGAACGCTAGCCTGTAGAACCTCTTAATTTTATGAAATTATTGAAATTCAAGCCTTATTTTAAATAACCAGAACTTTGTTATTTCTTGACCATTTTCTGTAATTGAGGTATCAAATTAAAGAGCAGATACTGAACTTTTTAAAAATGTGGTTTTCTTTTTGAAACCCAGATACAGCCCGCCAAATAACATTTTGGTATCCCCTCTTCAAATTGTTTTTGCTCACTCATGCGTGAATGAGAAATAATCTAAGTAATTTCAGATGAAAGAGGAGATTCTAAGCTTTACAATGGTAGGTCATTTGTCTATTGTATTTGTGATTAAGTTATGATAAATCATCGATAAATCTTGGTTTCTTTTTTTGTGGGACGCACTGTATAGATGTAGCTGTGTGGAGATAAACATTGTCTATATATACACACAAAGAATACATTATGATCAAAATGATTTTGACCTTGGTATTTTGAAACTATATCATATCGTTGATAACAATGCATCTGTCAGGAAAGACTGTCTCTCAAAACATTCATTTCATATTGTTTTGGTAATAGAAAATAATATTGAAACTTATATTTTTGTACTTCCTTTTCCTTGTAGTCATAGATAAATGACTCTTTGGAAAACAAAATTTAATTGAATTAAAGTCTAATTACATGCATTTTGAATTTCTGTAGAATTCTGCTGGAAAATTCAGACTGTGGTATGTAATAGAGTTTGTGCCATTCTGTCCATTGTTTTTGTTTCAATTAACCAGATACTGATGTACAAAATTTGAAAATAATATGATGATAAAGTAAATTGATTTGTCTTTTACTTTATTTTAGTTTAACTGTTTAATTTTACTTTACAAATTTTAATAGCATATTTGGTCATAAGAGAAAAGCTCTCAACTAAGTAATAACCAGTCCTATGTAAAAATATGCTATATAAAAGACTTTATGCATAGCAGTCTTTCAAAAATGTGGAGCAAATCGCGATGCGATACTAGGAAAATTATTCCCTGCATATATTTTTCAATCTAAAAAATGGGGCATCTTTTATTCTTGAAAATATGATTTTGATCTAAATCTAGTTATTTTGGCTTCCAATTTTAAGATGCATTGTGGGTCTCTTGGGTAGAGACTATTAGGTTTTAATACTGAGTGATAGTGAGCCTAATGGATAGGAGTTAGGATATGTTCATACTTGGCATTATGTGGCATAGTATATTTAAACGTAATTTGACAGAACTCATTTCTCATTTTCATGATGAAAAATACTGGTTATGAATGTTGATGGAAAACTTGCTGAAAGGTGAATTGGAAAATCTCAAAAATTTAAAGAAAGCATTGTTTGAGGTAGGCTAGTTTGAGGAAAATTTTAATTTATCACTTTATAATCACATACAACGTTTTACTTGATATGAATTAAAATTAAACTCAAGTTGAGATTGATCTCAATTCACTGAAGTGTATCAATCCAAACTTGAGTTTGATTTTGAATCTATTGCACTTATTGTGTAAGACCAGGCCCTGCTCTTCTTAGCAGTTGGACAGAGACTATCCTCTCTTGAATTGCATGTTGAAATGCTCTTCCAAAAAGTTCAAGTTCATTCTTTGTTTTAAAATCAGTGTATAAACACATCCAAAGTGGGGGAATTTGCACAATCAATGATATTTTCTAAGATCTGTCTCGGCGGATACCTTCTTAAGTGGCTTGCATCATTTGTGGAGGGGTCGCTGATGAAGCAATCATGTGCGTAGTCTGTTATCTTATAGACTCAAGTCTCGGTTGATATTTTTTGGGTGGCTTGTGAAGAGGCCAGAGTTCAAGAAACTTTAATTTTAATATGTACAGTGAACTCAAGTCCTATAGTCAGGCAGGAGAATGTATAGATGCAAATGAAATTTGTATATCTTTCTTAAAAAAGTTTTGTCTGCGTGACTAGCATGCATCATTTTACAGATAGCTGAATGAATGTTTTGCAGTTTTACTTGCTCTTTATATATAAATGCAAAAATATCACAGATTTCATAAAAAATGAATTTTCTTCACCAAATTGTATTCACCTGCATGACTTGTTCCATTCACTTTTAGAGTTACATGCTCTCTTTGAGGGAAGAAGCATATACATGTAGTAGAAATATGCTATTTTAGTTAACTGCATGTTTAATAATTTTGATCCAAAGAATATACTAGAACAAGTGAGAAATTTGTAGGTGTATAGGACTGAGTAAGAAGTGTAGAAAGAAAATGAGAAGAAATCAATAAGAGATACTATTAGTCAAAGAGAAATATGGACTAAAATGAAGGGGGAGAGATGGATAGATCAAGGTAAAGAAAGTCATTTGTATCCATTGATTGGGTGAAAGTCGAGAGAGAGAGAGAGAGAGATTGTGCTAGAACTTTTTACTGTGTCATACACCTATCTAACTAGGCCTCTCGCCCCAGTTTTAATGAAATCTGGGACATGTGACACTCACTTTGTGTACGTGAAGATTCTCTCGTACAGTGTTTGCCTTCCAAGCCTTCAAGGAACTCTAGCCAGCTGTAGAAAGTTGTAGATCCATTGACTGTGGCATTTAAAGTAATACTTTTGAGTAAGAAAAGTACTACTTTATGATAACCAGTGCCCTTTATCCACTCTGAAGAGTGCTTAAAGTGCTCATTGTAATTTGTACTATCAGTTTAGTTCGCCCACCATTCCCACATTCAAAGCATTGCAAGGAATAGATATACCCAATCACACTTATGTTTTTTTTTTATTATTCATTGGGCAATTGATAAAACGTTGGTTACAAGTAGCATTTAGTTTGAACTTTGTGGATTAATTAAAATTTTATGTATGTCATGGTGTACTAGCTCTCAAAATGATGATGATCACCATTATCACTAATGTTAGATTAGCTTTGTAACTGATAAAAAGCAGGATCTTCAAAATAAGTGCATAATTGCTTAACAGAGCTCTTTTAGACTCTTGTGGTTACCCACTCTGCACCAGCTTGAGTTTTCAAATTACATGTAGCACGCTATTTCTGATCTGTCAAATTATCCCGATCTGAATAATCTCGAGATTATGGAGACGCAATTATCGCGCTAGTTCGCTGGATTAATCTCAAGATTAACCATGACATACATAGAATTATTAATCAATCAACAAAGTATCAAATTAAATGCTCCTTGTGACCAAAGTCTTATCAATTGCCCAAGTCAAGTTGGGATTATTTGCAAAATATTATGAATTATCCCGCTAATTTGCAGGTGCAGACGCACTTGGGATTATTTATTCACGGCGTCAGACCATAATACATTGATGCCTCGCTAAGCAGGAATCGCTCTTCTTGCGATGGTGGAGACGTGGTTTCTTGAATCTCGAGATTAATCGTGAAGAGGGCTGATCGGGCTAAAATCTCGAGATTGAGCAAACTCGGGCTGGTGCAGCACCGCCTGTAGTCAGTGCAAATGGGCCTAGCTGCTGGAATACAAAAGTGAAACTAGAGATGCAATAGAATACCAAAAGAATCCCGACTGCTTGCTTCCATCTCAAAGTCTCAATACAAATTAATTTCCATTTAAAGCTAAAAATCCCTTTGTCGTGATGTCCTGACTACTACCTTTGACAATACCTCATGGTTTTACGCCCTTCTTGCAGACATCCCAAGACATGCAGATATTTGTATTCACCCCCATGATATCTGGAGATGTAATTATGTAGACCCTCTGATGGTTGTCGTGTTGTCCGACGACACATTAATCATGTGACGAGTGTGGATGGAATGGAGTTGCTCATTGTCTGTACACGATGGCACATCCAATGATTGACAGGCTAATTAGCCATTGAGAAAGCAAAACAAGCAACCATCTTTGGCCGACATATTTCTTGGGCCCTTTCATGAGTGGACTGTCTGCATTCAGCTAAAACTTACAGTTGTAACGTAATAGAATGAGTGTCGGCTGCATTCAATCACATTTTTTTACCTGTAGAAACACAGTGTTTTCAAAGACATTGACCTATATTTTGAAACCCAAGTTTAACCTTGGTCTCATCTGAGCTAAAATGTTGGGAAGTTTGTAGTGTCAAGAATTTTTTATACTGTAATGCTTCTTGTGTTTACTTTGATCCTTTCCATGTTTTGATGGTGTTGAAAACTATCATACTTATCATTTCAAGACAATTTTGATGATTTCATTGCAGAATTTTGTGATCTTTTAATTTAAGAGATTGATGTCATATTTGACTATCCATAGTTAAACCACAAATTTAGACCATGGTTAAACTGTAGTGCAGAATATCATGGAGCTATCAACACAGCTCCATGAGAATATCAGGCCCTTTATTTTAAACCATGGTTGCATATGAGCAGTTTTGTGGTAAAAATCTTTGTTTGAACATCCATGCACTTCGAATTGACCTTTATTTCCTGGGTTTAACTGTGCAGGAGCTGCCCAGTGGCCGGGTTTGACATCGGGAATAATCATCTTGGATGAGAAATTGCTTTAAACACAATGAATATAATGCATCAGTTAAGACAAAGATACGTTTTGCTGCCATATTAAATAGCATTTCATACTTTGTTTACCATGTAATGAGTCCTGTGTCTGTTACCACAAATAACAACAATTGTATCCCTCTTATGAATATTCATGAGTATTCTAGATAAACGATTGGTCAATTCGTGATCATGTGACAAAGTATAATTTCAATAGGAAAACACATCGCTGCAATTAGCTCTGTATAGCTTTCTTATAGCTCCGTATATTTTTTTATATACTTTCATGGGCAGAACTGCGCATGCTCATGCTCAATATTTTCTCTCAACTTTGAATTGCGCATGCTCCCTGACTGATCATCCGCAAAAAGTAAATAAAGTAAAATACAAGCTCTCGCCCAAATTACCGTGCCGACAATCTGAAAAACAGTGTGGAATTGGGTCTAGATTACAATGCAGAAAATCTAATTCCGACGGCCATTCATACAGGATCCTTTGATATGGAATAAACATACCTAACAAGGTGAGTCAAGATCCGATACTAATTTTTAGAGCATACGTTTTAACTGCGCGTATTTATTTTTGAGTGCCACTGCAGCAACGGCAAACGCAGCGCAAACCTCTCATTAAGTGCAGTCGGGTAGAAGCCACGCGCAGCCTACCCATGGACTGTCTAGCAATTAGCTCGACACAGGCCTAGAGTAGGACTAGGTCCGGTAACGTTAGATTTGGTCGAGATTGGTTAAAAATCAGCAAGGACTAGGTCCACAAAGTTAAAGAGGGATATAAACAAATATATCAGGCGTTTCTTTCGAAAGCATAGTGGAATTATTAATCCTCGGTTGGACTGGCAATGTAACTATTTTTCCCTCGGGGCTTCGCCCCTCGGGAAAAATAGTAATTGCCAGTCCAACCTCGGATAAATAATTCCCACTATACTTTCTCAAAGCCTGATATATTTGTATAATATCTTTAATATTGAATTGATCTTATTTTTACTTTTTACGAGTTGCTATGTAATCTTCAAGCATATGCTGAATTACCAATGAAGCAGATCCATTTTACCCTGTTCCTTTCCTAAGGGAAAACTCAACTCTCCTTCCTCACCACAATCAAATGAAAATATTCCGACCATTAAATCTGTCATTGGTTGCCATGGTTTTCTATGTTGCTTCTGATTCTTTGCTTCAGGAAAGTGGGAAACATACAAATGATGCAGTATTATAGTTTGCCTTGGATTTTTGCATATATATGTTTGTGAATAATGTTCAGCATCTGTAAAGCCAGTGCTCATTAGGCAACGTGACAATGGTTTTCCAGATTTTACTTGCCTTTGATTCAATGAGGAAGATGACTTCCAGAGTAGGATTTCTATGGCGAGTTCATGCATTGGTTTTCTACATTGCAATCTCCTAAAAGAATCTAAAGCAATATCATACTGATATTTTTATTTATAAAGTCAGGTCACTTTTTTAAGATGGATGGATAAGTAGGTTGATGGAAAATGAGAGGGTTGCCGTGGCTTGTGCATCTTCCAGATACAGGAGCAGCACCACAGAATGGTGGGGGCAGGGAAACAATTTTGTGTTTACAAGTATATAGTAAACAAAGAAGAAAGGGAGACATATAGGAGGAAGATAGAAGAAAAGAAGAGTATCCAAAAGGAAGGTCTGTGTCATATAAATACGACATCACCTTTATGTCATCTTGCCTTCCTGTCAAAATACCCTGCCTCTGTCCCTATCCAGATGATCAAGATGATCATGTAACTTCCATATTGCTGATAAATAATATCAAAAGCCTGTCTTGTTTTAAAGTCATGTCCTGTCAAAATGTTCCTGTGAACATTAATCATTTTATGCTAAGAAGAGTGAAGCATAAAGTTAAAATATATCACTGAAAGGCTTTGAGGGAAAACTAGAAGATGTATAACATAATTTGGCATTTGCCCACCCTCCCCATGGAGAAAGACATAGTACACTTATGTTATAAAAAAATATTATTTTGATATTTTTTGTCTTGCATTTAAATGTTTCCCATGCATACAAAATCAAATAAAGTTTGGATGAGATGAGAAGTAGGTCGTTAAAGAGGGGGTATAGGGAAACCAGACAATGGATCATACTGAATTGTGCCCAACCTCTTTGATATGGATAAATCACATTGTACTCTCTCAAGAGATAATGATTAACTATTGAATAATAATATCATATGTTATATTTTGTTCTTATCTTGCTCTCAAACGTTTCCCTAAATAGGAAATCAATTACTTTGTAATAGTTGAACAGGTGAAAGGCGGCTTTTGAAGAGGGTTTCACAGAAAACCAACCAATCCATCATAAAGTCTTGTGTCTACAATTTCTACAAACACTCTAGGAGGTTAAAACCATCCTTTATGTTATAGCTTTTCTTCTATTTTTTAATATTTTACTAAAATGAAAAAGAGTGTTGTTGAATAGCCCTTCAGGGGAAGCAGCCTATCGATCCCACCTACATACTTTACGGGTTATCTATAAACATGTACTAGTATCTCATACGCTGGAGCGTAGATTTGAGAGCCATCTTTTATTCCTCTTTTATGCTTTTTTAAATATTCCTCCCCACTCAAGAGCAATTCAAGTGTAAAAAGATTGAATGGATGACAGAAAAGTCCTGTAGGGAAAGCCAGACTGCATCAATTATTTCCCTCACCTTCCCCTTCCAAGATGACATACTTATTTCATACTTGCCTGGAATCAATTTGAAAACTGGAACATGACATAAAGTAAAGCCATTTTATTGCTTGTATTTCATACCTATGGTATGCCTTTCAAACATCCTTTTGTATAAAATCTTCCATGCTCATGCTCATATCAGCCCATATAAACCTGTTTAGGCATTCTGATGAATTTAATGCATTGCTTAATCATTGGTGTCAAAACTACACCAGCCAGTGGTGTGGGAGGACTGCACCAAGCATTTTTAGAACTGCCAACCACTACGTTTTTGCAACCAAAATATTTTTTTTTAAATACAAAATCATAATTTATTGAGAAACATCATCTCTATATCTCTCTATTTCATAACACTTACACAAATATTGTAATTGGATGAATGAAATTTCAGGTAACTTGCTTTTTTCAATTATTTTTTTTAAAACCAGGGTGAGATATAACCATGTTTCAATTTTTTTTCATCTGCAAGAGCAGTGCACATCTTATCAGAGAACAGGCTAGTGATTGTTACGTTGAGACAATTTTTTTTTAAATACTCTCTTTTTTGTCAAAAAGTACTTATTTTCCCTTCTAAGAATACTTTTTTGTGGAAGAAGGTTGGCAGGTCTGCATTACTCTAGAATCAATTGATTCTTGCTATTATTACTACGGCATAGAATTAGCTTAACATGCAGCTTGAGCGCTGCGATGAGTGCGCTTTCCACCATTTGGACTCCTTTTTTTTCCTTCAATTTTTCATTCCCAGAGATGGCAGATCTGCATTTTACACCAGTATTCAAATTATAGTGTCAATTCAACACCTACATGTATGTTATTCTGTTTTTATTAACATTATGATGTTATATTAAAACCAAACTCCATGGTGTATTTAAAATCTGAGGGTGTTGGACTCTTTGAACACCAACTTGTGCTGTTTTTTTAACAACATAGTCTTTTCAATGTGGGCATCCTTGGAACTGGAATAGCAACAAAATCTTATCAATTAATTGAATTTTTGTACACAGTTTCCAATAGCAAAAATACTAATTTGAACAGTTATAGTGTAACAGGGCATAGATGTCATAAAGCCCAGTTAAAATGATTTACTCACATTTGAATGATATCAGTGTTTCCAATTTTTTCTTTAAAACTTTGATGCTTTTAGTTACAAAGTTTAGTGCTAACTTAAAAAAAAATTAATTATCTAGCTATCTAGCCTCATAAAAGCACACTTCTCTGTCACAATAATTTCATTCCTGATATTTATTAAGTTAAAAATTCACATAATATCTTTGGTAGATATGAAGTAAGTAATGAAAAAAAAAAGTATCTTAAGAGTATCTTGAAAGTATCATAAAAGGATTGGGGGAGGGGGTGTTTCACAATGATTTATGACTTAGAGTCGCACTTAAATGCTGACACGTACATAATATGCAATGCACAATCTTATTGATCAATACGCAGTAGTGCGTGTCCTCTTGGCATGATCTGAACAATGCAGTCAAGTGTGACTCTTGAGTCATTTTTAAATCTTTGTGAAACACCCTGAGGATAGAGTGATATCTTGTTCTCTCAATGAGAAAGCTACTGTCACAGGAGCATATGTAATTAAACATTAAATTTGAGTCCCTGTATTGATATCAAGGTCCCTCAATTCTTTGATTGATTGCGAGAATCAAAATGAATTCATTTTTCATCCTCCCCTCAAACGCATCCACCCTCCAAATTTGAAAACATTATTTTTTCGGGTATTACTCCAACATTTCATGTGAAGTCAGTGTAAACATGATGTGCAATAAACGGCACAGAACATTGATGAAATGGGTGGTATATTAGCGATTATTGTGGCAGAAGATGGATGGGTATGGGGATTGGTGGCGACAGCCGTGCAAGATGCTGCCTTGAGAACCACCGCTTGTCAAAACACATTCATCATCGGCATCATCCTGGCCTCTTTAAAGAGAGCACTGTGGATTCATGTAGAGAGAAAACCAGTTGAGGGCTTTCTTATTCCTTGTATGGTAGTGCTGAAAAACTTTTTTGGATTTATCTTTAACTCTAAGGATATATTTTATATAAATCTTTTAGCTTTACATTCAAATTAACAAAGTTTAAAACTAAACTTAATGTTCAGCTGGTCACCATTATTTTAGCTGATCTGAGTTTATTTGAAATTGAAATCCTAGAAAAAATAAAGTGTACATGTAAATGGATCCATTGTCATTACTGTATTACAGTTTACAAACCAAATCACAGGAACTCCTGAATAAAACTTCAGGGGCGCATCTTCTTCTAAAGGGAAAAGTGTGGCTTAGTTTTTGTCTCGCCTGCATTAAGAGCAAGACTATAGGCGCCGCTTTTCCGACTGCGCTGGTGGCGGGGTCGTCAACATCAAATCTTAACCGAAGGTGTTTGAAATGTCATCATAACTTAGAAAGTATATGGGCCTAGTTCATGAGTCTTGGACATAATTGTTATCAAGTATTACTGAACATCCTGCCAGAGTATGATGTCACATGACCAAGGTCAAAGGTCATGTAGGGTCAATGAACGTAGACCATGTTGGGGAATCAACATCAAAATCTTAACCTAAGGTTAAGTTTTTGAAATGTCATCATAACTTAACTTTTAAAGTTTATGGATCTGGTTCATGAAACTTGGACATAGGAGTAATCAAGTGTCACTGAACATCCATGTGAGTTTCAGGTCACATGATCAAGGTTAAACGTCATTTAGGGTCAATGAACTTTGGCCATGTTAGGGGGTATTTGTTGATTTCCATCATAACTTTGAAAGTTTATCGATCTGGTTCATGAAACTTGGACATAGGACTAAGAGTAATCAAGTATGCTGAACATCCTTTGTGAGTTTCAGGTCACATGACCAAGGTCAAAGGTCATTTAGAGTCAATGAACTTAGATTATGTTGGGGGAATTAGTTGAATTTCTATCATAACTTTGAGAGTTTATAGATCTAGTTAATGAAACTTGGATATAAGAGCAATCAAGTATCAGCAAACATCCTGTACAAGTTTCAGGTCACATGACGAAGGCCAAAGGTCATCTAGGGTCAACAAACTTTGGCCATGTTGGAGGTATTTGCTTACTTGCCACCATAACTTGAAAAGTTGAAGATCTAATTCATGAAACTTAGAATTTAGAGTACCGGTAATCAAGTATCATTGAACATCCTGCTTGAGATTCAGGTCACATGACCAAGGTGAAAGGTCATTTAGGGTCAATGAACATAGTATTTTATTTTCATATGAATTGTGGGTTTTTTGTTGTAAATAACTTTTCAATAGTTGTTTTTCAAAGTCAGCACTGCTGTTGTATTGAATGGCGTAATGCAGGCGAGACTGCCAGAGGCGTTCCTCCTGTTCTGTAAAGGCCCTAGAAAACACTGTATGCTTTCCTATATATATGTACATATACCCTTACTTCTCATATAGATATGTATTGTCCCATTTACACAAATTGATGATTTGTAGCGATTAATCCAGACCTCATAGTTTGCACTCCAGAGGTAACACTACATGTATCTCTATTTCATAACACTTGTGATGCAAGAAGAACGGTCAAATTAATGACAAGTTTGCCTATGTGTATATCAAATCAAGTCTGAGGATATTATAAGCTTTTTAAAAAAAAAGGGATCTATGATTCACATAAAATTTGAATATCCTTCTAGTCCTGAGCAGGGATTGTTTCTTTCATTAAAATCATTCCTACCTACCACCTGAAATGATCCTTTATTGTCTTAGTTGTTTAGGGCATTCATCGTAGTTTTACTCATGCACAATATGATTCCAAATAAAACTTGTGAGAAATTGCAACAAATTTATTCTGTCATATTGCAAGCTGTATTTTTCATCACAATTTAGATAAGATTAATGAAAATACAGTCATTCTTCATTAATTTGTCAGGATGAACTTTGGACACCCTTTAGTGCTTCTTGAAATTCATTTGTAACATTATGAAAGCTTTATGAAACTACTCTCAGTTGGATATCTTACGCAAGCAGTGATTCAAGGCAACTTCGACCAAGATATTACAGAATGGATGAAACTCATTGCTCATCACCTCCTCACATCAAATTAACTTAAGTCTAAATTTAGTTCTCATTGGGCAAATTTTCCTGGAGCAGATGTATCATTCGGCAGAAAGTATCACGCCATTTTGACGCCTTTGGTGAAAATTGAGATTAAATTGAAGACTTTCAAGATATTGAATGATAGAAGTTCTTAAGGGTCTTCGTTGTAAGATTTTGGGGGAAATCCCATTGAAACTTGTTGCATGTAGTGCTTCAAATGAATATCAGTGTATTTGTCTGTGTGATCTTCAGGCCAATATTATTGTTCGATTAGCAGCTTAAGGTGGTATTTTAAACATTACTAGTGATGCTTACTAGGTCCCTGGATGAAGATAAAGGCCATTCTGGTGTGGCTCCTAGATTTGTAATTTTGTAGTATGTTTGTATTGTGAGAACTTGTAGTGTGTTTGCTAATTGAATTTGAATCTCATATCTGCATTATCGTCATCATCATTATCATCAATAACTGATATGATTGTAAATTACTTTGATTGACATTATTTGACTTGTATGAAGAAGAGAGCCATTTTATTGAATGATTTGAATAGAGTGATCCATTTGTATCTTTTGAAAGTATTATGTTAACATTCCCATGTATATTATTTTATTTTATTCACTCTACACATTGTTTTGATTTTTTGTATGATGAATAAGCCCAAACCAAAACAAAAACAGATATTAAAACAATAGAAGAAGATATTTTGACTATGCTTTGAGTCCTTTATCTATAATTTGGCTTTGTGTGTACAATCATTTTAAATCATTTTCTTTCTTCAAATCTAAGAAATGATGATTTAAACTCATATCATCATTTGATGAGATAGGCCTGGTGGAGACATCACCTTTCATCTTTTCCAGGGTTCATGAATGTGAAAAACAAATTGATTCCCACCCCATCTATAATAATTCAAAGGGATGTGTATATTTATGGTCCTCACTGGTTAGTGAATTACATGTAAACACCAGCCTGATTAATGAAAGCTATTTTTGCATCCCAGGAGAGCATTGTGCCAGTCAGTGATGAGTGTAGGAATGTAAACAGAGATCATAAATCATCGTCAGAAAGCCATTTTCTAATGAGTATTTGCAGAGTTCATTTACAAGTCGCTCCCAGTATTTATGGGTATTTAAATAGGCTATTTCTGGAAATGAGATTGTGAAAGAGTAGGAGAATGAGAGAGTGAGAGAGGTATGAATGGGGGAAATCGGGTTGTGCTTTACTGTAATTTATCAAAAAGTATGTACACTTTCACAAGTAATATATGTCCTTTTAGTATTTGAATAAAATTTACAAATGATAAGGTTGCTGGATGCTCACACTCACTTTCTTGTTTTTTCAATCAACATTTTTTAACAAATAAAACTTTACCGCAGCTTGTTTCTAATTCAATTTTTCACAGGTGTACACTCCAAGTGATTTAGTCATTCTTGGGTTGTATTAGGCAGAATAGTATGCAGTGGCATGTCTTGAAGTCAGATCTGAAAATTTCTTGATTGTTATCGCACAATATCTGTGTTTTGGTGTTGGCGTTTTAATTTGATCCATCTTTAGAAAACCGCTAAATACATCTCATGAAATAGCAGGAACACATCAATTACAAAACCACTTATAACTCTTCTGAGGATTTCCCCCATAAGTATTCGTTTAAATGAGAAGGGACAACTGATAAAAGCAGGAATGGTTGATTCCATGAGGGATTCAGAATCAACCATTTTTTATTAAGATTATTCCTCCTTTCCTTTCTTCATTGCTGGCATGGAGTTTTATTGCCATTATTCATACCTAATGGTTATGATGGGTTGTGTAATATATATTTTTTCTACTTTGAATTCTAGTATTAGTTGATGTGTACACTTTTGTGAACAGCAAAAGATAACTACATGACTACGTGTAGGCCTATGTGTATACATAATATGACAAACCAGGCAAAAAAATAGTTGTTGTTTTGGGGAGGCTTCTTTTCACAATCTACTGCCTAAATCTGTGTGGTTGGATAAGCTTTAACATTGTAGTGAATGGGAAAATTACAGGGCTCCTTTTCCATTTCCTAGGGCTTTTTTAAAGGACAAGTCCACCCCAATAAAAAGTTGGTTTGAATAATAGGAGAAAAATCCAACAAACACAACACTGAAAATTTCTTCAAAATCGGTTGTAAAATAAGAAAGTTATGACATTTTAATGTTTTGCTTAATTTCACAAAACAGTTATATGCACACCCTGGTCGGTATGCGCATGAGCAGACAGATGACGTCACCCATGATATATTATATGAAATATGAAAAAATTAAATTTTCTCATCATGTGGAACAAAATTTTATTCCTCCCTGAACATGTACAGTTATTTTAACAGTTTGTGGTTAAATTAAGTTGGTCCCAATTGTCAAATCTGTAAAAATTGAAATATTGTATAATTCAAACAATAAAAAACAAAAGAATAGTGAGTGAGTAACATCATTGACTCTCTCATTTGCACATCAATGAGTTTAGCGTATAACTGTTTTGTGAAAAATAAGCAAAACTTAAAAATGTCATAACTTTCTTATTTTACATCCGGTTTTGATGGAATTTTCAGTGTTATGTTCGCTTGATTATTCTCTGTCTATTCAAATCAACAATTTTCTTGGGTGGACTTGACCATTAAGCATTTTGGGTGGGGGGAATCACTCCAAGCCCCTGTGTAATTTCTTACCTGTGACAAACATGATGACTTGCTTTTAAATAGTTATGAAAATGAAAAAAAAATGCACATGGATGCGGGTCACATTTGTAATAAGTTTCAAAGGTACTTGGAAAAATGTGCATTCATAAATATTTGTTATTTGCATAAAATCATAAGCCATGTTAAATACATGACTTACAGTGGTAGATCAACAGTATAGAAAGAAACTTTTTGAACTAAGTCATTTTTATTTTAATTTTTTTAAATTTTATTTAGGTGTTGAAAATGATAATTTGAATGCACTGTAGATAATGAGTGTACCATGAGTTGAGACTGGCATCCATGTACAAATTCAGTGTGATCTGATTTAGTTTTTCTTTTCAAGGTATTTCTTAAAAGCCCTAACGTAGCAATATACTTATATGGGGAGGCTTTTAGCAGCGAGAAGAAAGAACAGAATATTCATTGAGCTTTTATCGTTTGGTGATTTAGGGTGCATTTAGGCCTGATAGATGTACATGGTTTTGAATGTGATATTGAATGCATTCATCATATCAATAGACAAAGACATGACCAGTACTGACAGTGTTTTACTTTCTCAAATATTTATGCTGGAAATTGCCTGATCTTGATCAGTTTGTCTTTCAGATGATATAGTAATGGTGTGGCTCTGAAGACCAGCATTGTTTTTTATTTTTTTCTCATGTTTTTCTTTATATGGATATAGTATCCATTCATATTAGATTGTTAAAAAATTCTTGAGATCTTTGATTGCATAAAATCAGTATACCTTCAGTAGACAGGTTCAGTGTACATGTTTGCCATGAACATGATATTGATTGTTAACTTTGACCGAGGTTAATTTGCGATGTAATTATGCAAACACATGTGCTGTTAAATATATACATATGAATTCTAGATGTAAAAATTGTAAGTTACATGAATGTACAAGTCCCAGGTTTGAGTTGAAATATGATATTTGAATCACAGTTATGAATGTTAATTCGGATATTAATCACCTGATGAGTTTGGTGATTAGTTTGGCGAATTGCATTATTGTGATTTTTTTCTTCTTCTTGGCAGTCAGGCAAGTCTGATTTAGGTGAAGAACATAATATACTTATATAATACATTTTAAAACATTTTGTTTTGGCTGCTTGGTTGTTTGCTCAAATTATTTGATAAAAAGTTTGCATATTCTTTATCTCATTTTGGTATATACCCCCAGCCAGAGACTCAGAGTGATAACTAAATGATGAAATAACCATGCCAATTCATGCTGATTAAAACATCTAATGTGAAAATGTTGATGTTCACAGTTCACTAAAAGAGAGTAACATTCTATGCATCAAATTCAATTTTGACAATCCACCGCACATTTCCATCACATAACTGAAGGTTGTTCATTTCCTGTATTGGTATTTATATTTCATAGGTAGAAATTTCAAAGAAAGTTAAATAATTTCTTATCAATGAGCCATCTTTCCTCTCTTTGATATATTTTTTTTGCAGGGTGATCAACTAAACCTGGTATGTTCCTCTCAATCACTGGGTCATGTTCACCTTGGAGCAGAAGGATTTGGCAATCGAAACTGTATACTAGAAGAGGCTTCCATTCAGGTAGGTTTGTCATTGATAATTCTAAGGGTGTAGTCACGAAGAGTCTAGTTAATAATGATTTCCTCCTTTCTTATTGTGCTTAATAGATTACAACAATGGTATATTGATATCCTGGCTGTAGCTGAGCGCCCATGTAGACGCTAAAGCATTAAAGGAAAAAAAATTTACTGGGTATCCTTTCACCTCACCTTGGTTGAGTGCAGCACAGTGTGGATAGATAGGTGTGTAGCAAAATATGCTTTGGTTGGGATCTGAAATTACGACCCTTTCTTTCAAAGTCTGGAGATTAAAATCCACTGGGCCACAACATTCCACGTATCATGGTAGCACACCAGGGGCCTGTTTCATAAAGAGTTACCACTGTTAACCTTAATTTTGATTGGCTGCTGAGCCCTGCCACCATGGTAGTTAGCATGATGGCAAAGTTACCATAGTTGTAACTCTTTATGAAACTGACCAAGATTAGAAAATACCAATTATTTTGTGATTATTAGGTGAGTGTGAAGGCACCTATATTTGGCTCGAGCCTTTCTTGCTCTGAGAAGGGAATGTACATTTATATTGTCTACCTCCAGGCATTGATGGAAATGAAACAGTGTTTTATCATCACCTATACCACTTCAGAGTAATTGGAAAGTGGAAGGTGTTTAGTTTACCCTTAATCTAGCTTTGTACCCTGCAGACTGCATCAAATTAAATTGGATGGGAACCACTTTGACCCCTCCCCTGAGGGAAGGGGGAAATGAAGGGATAGGAGGGAGGGGAAAGGGGTGAAGCTACAGTGTTTGAGAAAATGTTTGACTCTATTGCATTTCCATGCAATACTTAAATAAGGATGATGATAATGATCATGGTGATGATGAAAATGGTAATTAATGACTATGATGGTGACAATAATGATAGAGAGATAGAGAGAGTATGCCAGGCTGGGCTATGCAAACTTTGGGAGAACCATCAACCATAGGCTTAGGGTTGGGTGGATGGGAGAGATTAGAGTGGAAGGTGAGGGGGGTGGAGTTTATCAACTCTCATTTTCTTTGGTTAGGGTTGGAATTACACAGTATAGATTCACATTAAGGAAAGTAAAAAAAGTTGAATTGTTATGATGAAGTAGTCAAAATGCCATTCTGCTGAATATTGTTAATTATCTTTGAGTGTTTTCACATTCTTGTTGTTCTAACCAAAATGTTGTAAATATTTTTTGGCAATGTCAAATTTGAAATATATGAAATTATATTTGAAATTATATGATATCTACTGCTGATGTAAAACTATTATTTTCGTGCAAAAGTTCATTTCCTTAATAGAATTACTAGAAATAAGTCAACATGCTGCAGAATGTATAAGGAGACTAAACAAATACATCATGAAGAACAGGAAAAATTAGAATTGATCATGATGCTTGAAATCCAGGTCTGATGTGAATCTGACATGTTTTGGTATACCACTCAAAATGATCTAGAATTTTGTAGATTTTGTTTTGTACTATTTAGGAAATCTTTTTTTTTACATCATAATGGTTATTGTCAAATAGTAGTATGTGTTTTAAGCAGATCATTAATTTGTGTTTTATAAGATCTACTGCAATCTACTGCAGATGTGAAACCATTATTCTTTCCCTATGGAAGTAAATTTCTACATTGCATGGTTTCTTAGGGGAAGGGAAGGATAGCAAACTCTTTCAAAGAAAAAAAAAGACAGGAAAGAGAAGATACATCAAAAGGAGAAAAACATAAAAGTAGACCATGATACTTGAAATCTAGGTCTGATGTGAAAGTACTATCATGCCCCAGAAAATATGTTCATGTAATATATCATGCTGTAAGTGGCTTGGTCCCCATATTGCACATACATGGTATCAGAATGTCGCACATTATTGATTTATACTATGAAATATGATATTGCGTTATATTGTTGTGTCTTTGCATCATATATGGATGTACACTGTTAAAGTTCATCTTGCAATGTTACCATAAGAGTTTGAGAATTACAATATTTGACAATAATGTGATTTGCTGTTCGGTCTAAGCCCACCTAGTAAGATGTCCATGTTGTTCAGAGATATTAAATGGTTCTTATCCTACTAACACTGAAAGATGACAGTTTGGTATAATCCCACCTTAGATGCCGGTTTGGTCTATTCATTTACGATTCCCATTTTATCTAATTCCAATTTTGCCAGTTTGGTCTAATTCCAATTGCAAGATCCCTATTTGGTGTAATCATACCATGTAAGATACACATTTGGTCTAATCCCCCATTCTTTGATGTTTATTGGTCCGATCCCAACTTGTAAGATCCCTATTTGGTCTAATCTCCTCTTCTTAGATGTCTATTTGGTCTAATTATCCAACCTTGTAAGATGCTTGTTTGGTCTGGTAATTGTATTTGCTTGTTCAATCTCACCTCAAATCTGTCTGTTTTACTGCTGAAGATTATTTCACCCCCAACTAAAGTTTGCATTTGGTCTTACTGCCTATTTTACAAAGTCATCTCATTTCCAATGCAGGGCAATTCCATAAAATATGTCCGTCCGACCCCCTATATGTGAGACCTTCATGAAATTTTCTGTCTCTGATTTCTTGTTTTTTGACAGTCTGTATTCTGTAATGTTCTCAAAGGACCATGAATTGGTCAGTTTATGAAGTGAAGTAAGACCTGAGAAAAATGGGAATCAGACGTACAGAAAGGTTGATTATTTTGTGAAATTGCCCTGCAGGCTTTGCAGTTTTATCTATGTTAATTCGGTATAAGATATCTTCGTGACAAATTATTAATACACCAAGGGACACATCACAAAGAGATATGATTGATATTTACAATTGATTGTTTGAAAAATGTACTTGATTCACCATAGACTTACAGTTGTGCTTAATTGAACAATTGATTACATCTTTTAATGTAACCGGGCACAGATAGGCAAATGTAAACTAAAGAAACTAATTTGATGCTTTGATTGTCAGATACATAGTCCTTGCCCTGAAATATCTTAATTCAAGTCTGGGAGGGCATGAGGGGGGATGTTTAACATACAGTTCAGTGTCAATGAGAGTCATGAGCCAACATACACATGTTATTCAATAGGTTATTTGATTGATGGATACCTGGGGGTGTTTCACAAAGATTTAAGTATGACTTAAGTCGCAATTAAATGCAGACGCATACATGATACGCAACACGCGATCTTATTGATAGATACGCAGTAGTGCGCGTCCTCATGATACGATCTGACCAATGCAGCCAAGCCTTTCATACCATATGCAACTCGATATTTAAGAGCGACTCTAAGTCATACTTGAATCTTTGTGAAACACCCCCCCCTGGTAGTGCAAGTCCTGTTAGCATGATATTACCAATGAAGTGATGTGTTATCTACATCATCATTCATGCAATTAAAATTTAAATGCGACTTTAAGTCAAACTTTACTCTTTGTGAACCCCCCCTGGTTTTGAATATATCCAATGTGAATGATGTAATGAACCTTGAAAATGATATTCTGAACAGGATTTAACTATACTGGTTGAAAGATTTGTTTATTGTTCTCTTGTTTCCTGTTTCCCATTAACACCAGCTAATAAAAATATTGGTTTTGAATCCAAATTTATACATATGCAAGATCATAATTCAAATGAAAGAGAACACAAAATTGTAAACTGGAGTTACCTGTGGATTGCAAAGCGTGAGTATTTTTCTTACCTGCATTCATTGAAGTGGTTAATCGCATAGATTAGTTTAGGCTTCACTGCGCAGCTGGTATCAAATTTGTCAGACAAAATCGGAAGGCCATTTCCTCCGTTTCTCCAGTCATTATTCAATTGCTTATTCCTCAGGCATGTATAGTTTCTGCCGTGTCTCTCAATCTATATGCTTATGTTGCTTTTGCCCCCTATTTCTTGTTTCTCTATCTCTGTTCCTCTATATTTATCCCACCCTTTTCCCCCTCCCCCTTTCTCTCCCCCTATTTTATCTTGTCTTTCCACCCCACTTCTTTTATAACCCATGGTATTTATCTTGTCTTTAGTATTTTTTTTCATATTTATAATATCTTTTGTTTTCTCTTTTATTTCACTTCAGTTTTTTGTTTCCTTTTCTTGTACATTCATTATTCTTTTATCTTTCTTTTTATCTTTCCATTCCTTTTTTTATTTGTCTTTATGTAGGAATTTTTCTATTCATCTACATGTATCTATTTAACTATCTATCTATCTATCTATCTGTCTAACTGACTATCTATCTACATCCATCCATCCATCATTCCATCCATCTATCCATCTATCCTAGATTCATATTCTTTGTATTTACCTCCTTTATATTAAATGAATTCTTACCCCTCAAGCTCTTCCATCTTCCTCTTTCACTCACTCTCTCGGACTCACTGTCTATCTCAGTTTGTTTCCCTTCTATCCTGAGAAGACCTTTCTAATGCCTCCGCCCCAGCAGGGGATTTGTGCGAAGCCAATCGTGAAATAACTGTGAGAGCCTGTTCGAGCTCAGCGCATCCCGATAATGATGATGTATTCCCATGGCAACTCCCTATCAACTGTCGGCCATGGTCTCTCCCTCTAATGTATTCATGCATGTATATCACAAGAAGTGTGATATTACGGTTAATGAGACTTGAGCTGTTAGATGTTTAGCTTGAGACTACAAGGCAATGTCCTACTTCGTGAATGAAGTTCAATGCGTCCAACAGCTTTTTTATATTCAGTCATGTTTGTGACTTGATTTTCAAGCCTTCAGACTGTTTTTAATTACCATTGTATTTTTTCCCAAGCTGACCCAAAAGCTGAATTTAATGAAAATTGCTAATTCAAAATCAGTTGTCCTTTTATATATGGATAATTTATTCATGGTAGATAAGAAGATGTTATTTCTCCTCTCACACAAAAATACACACCCACCAAGTTATACATACATTTATGTTTTATAAAGTCTCTGTATTCAAAATTCAAACCTTTGTTTTGTGATGTTGGATAGCATCTATGATCTATCTAGTTTTGTCTCAGGCCGTAATATGACAGATTAAAATAGTGTATAATTTATATCAACTATAAAGTCTCTTGCTAATCCTGTACAAAAATACTAATTGACTAAGTAACTGAAATTAACAAGAACATAATTGTGAAATGTTTGTGGCTCTGTATCCAACACTCTGTAATTTGTAGACTGAATGCACTGTGTCTGCATGGTCTCAGTTCTAAAAGTTTTTAAAGTTAGTCACTCTTCAAAGGATCTTAAAAGAAAAGACTGCATCTCTTAAAAATATAAAATGGTGAAACATGTAATGTGGAACACATTGAGAATTCAGGAATAACTCGCTCTTGGACCCCCATTGAGTGTTGTACTTCACTTGCACATGGGATATTTGAAATTCTTTTTTATGAAGGGTAGTTATATATTTTGGTGCTTGAATGAATAAGTCCTTTCATAAATTATTTTCAGCAATAGCAGACTGATGTCAACCCTTCTCGACCTTCTTCAGTTTGAAGGATAGAGAATAAAGTATGTGTGGAATGAAGATGCATGCTGGTTATTGTGGAGAACATGCAATCTCATTTTCAAGGATGCTTCACAATATTGATGGCTCTTCATCATCAGCCCAAAATATGAAGATGCAGCTTTCTTCCATAGAAAGTTGTTAACTCCATTCATACTGATGTCCAAGAGAAGGGGAAGTGAGCTTGAGACCTTATGTTGAAATCCATCAAAAAAAAAAAAAAAAAACCCAGATCTATGATCTTGAGCCATATAGTTCCGATCAGTCTAGTCTGCTGAACCAGAAAGTGGCAAGATAATTGAGAAAATGTGGCTGATGATGGCAAGCCAGACTGTGTTTCATTATAGAAATTATGTGTGCATCATGTTTCATTTTGTAGAGACTGAATTTATCTGGATGTTTTCACATCTTTCATCTTTATTTTACTTTCCACTTGAACTGTGAAGCATCTTTTGGGCGGTTATTTTAGTGTTCTGGGTTATTTTTTGATAAATTGTAAGTCTTGATTGTACTTGGATTCCAAATGTGGAGTAACAGTAGCCTGAAACACTAAAATAACCCCGAAAAAAATTGTTTCACAGATCTGGGTTATTTTTGGATAAACTGCCCATAAGTCTTGATGGTACTTGGATTCCAAATGTGGAGTAACAGTAGCCTGAAATGCAATAACTAGTAATTGTTCATTTTTGTGGCTTGAGTTTCTGTTTATGGCAATACATATTATGTTCCAATAGTGACATGCATGTGATATTGTACAAAACTTGACCTTTATATAATAATAATAATAGTGTATATTTGTAGAGCGTGCACACCGTCAGTAGACGCTCATGGCGCTAAAGTTGACTCTTTTGCTGAGAGAATGTTCAAGAAACCTGGACATTCATTTGTCATTCGAGGGTTATTTTTTTCCATGAAAATTGTATAGGCCAAGTGGCCTATATGTTCCTATATTTCTCTACCATATCATTCATCCTGTTAATTCTGATATGACTTCCTCATGAATGAATATGTGTTCATATTTAAAAGAGATCATCATTTCTTTTTCTTTGTGCACCATATTGCAATAATATACTGTATTTCAACTAAAGCATGTATTGTTGTATCTCCATCAAAGAAAGTGGAAATGTATTATGCCACTATTTACTTCCAATTCCTGCTAAAAAAGATGTTGATTTTTTTTGTAGGTCTATACCTCCCTTGTATATTACGTAAGCAATAAGTGTATGTAACGAACCTGTACTTACTTTGTTATATGCATTACTATGTGTAAACACAAAAAGTATGAATGTATCCTTATTGATCTATATAATATGTTTTATTGGAAAGTATCAATAAAATACTATTGAAATATTAAAAAAATGTATTACTTCTTTTAAAAGATGAAGAGTCCTCCATTTTGATGAGATACGGATAGGCTTATTGCCATTGCAGATGCATCAACCTTTTGTTTGATGATGGAATACATCATGTTTTGTATATGGAGAAGTCTTTATCTTATCATATCTGTCCTCGCTTCATATGTGCTTGTCAATCTATATGCACTGACCAAGGTCATGAGCCAAGTGATGCAAAGTTCACCTTGTACCCCATTCAGACTTGAAAACTAAAAGTGTTTGTCTTCTAAATTAAAGTTGCTTTTTTCACCTTTTTCAAAGATGTATTTATATTATAACGTCTACAAAAGGTTTATAAAATGTCAAGAAATAGGTATACAACTGTCGAAGGGAGAGATTCCGAGAAAAAGACAATGAGAAAGAGGGGGAGAAAAGAGTGAGAGATAGTGAGGGAGGGAAGTGGGGAGAAATGGAGAGAGGAAGAAAGACAGTCAGAAAGAAATAGAGAGAGAGAGAAACAGAGTGGAGTTAGCAAGAATATCCCCTTGTCTATATTAGGAGATGAGGTATCAGCATCGAGGTATTATTTTAACATCAGTGACCAAGCTGGCTGGTTGCTGAAGCAGTCTCCAACCTCGTCAGAGCTCTTTCAAACGCTTTCACCTCAGCAACGACCTTTAGTGTATGGGCTCTTTTATGCAGCAGATGCAATCCATAAGTGTACTTGAGATTGAGGATTGAAAGAGAGAGAGAGAGAGATGGTGACGGAGGGATGGAGTAAGAGAGAGTCTGTAAAGGTCTATTAAAGCAGGAAGGTCCTTGGTACCGAGGTGCAGACTAAAATCTATCTTTCAAGTTTAAAAAAATCTTTGATCCTTGCATCTTGTGATGAGCTGCTGTAATGGCATAATAGTTACCAAGTTCATACACTGTTCCACATAATATTTGTTACTTGCAAGGGCCTGTGCCTGTTTGTGTGACAGTTATGTTGGTGTGTTGGTGCGGTAGTAGTCATCATGTCCTTGTTCCAATTTAAGATGTCACTTTGACTTATGAGTGACTGTGCTGATCCATCCTTGGGTGCTTTATCTTGTTGATGAAGAATTAGCTAAGAATTTCACTTTGGGTTGTGTGCATTATGGATTGTGAGGGGTAAGCATGAGAATTGTTTCTGGGAAATAATGAAAAGAAATACTTAAAATTGCCATTTATGGACGTGAACTGATTTGAGTCATTGTTTGTTGGTATATACCAAAGCATTTTTAAAAAATATATTTTACAATTTTTTTTTCTTCCAAGCAAACATTCATACAAAAACTCTAAAGAAATATGACTTTTTTACCATCAAGATAATGTGTTAGCATCTTTGTGACAGACAGAAACAGTTCAATGGTTTACAGGATATTATGCTTTTACTTCAGTTTGTTGAAGTAGGGTTGCTTACGTAATTTGGTCTTTCGTATTACCTAGATTAAAGACATGAGCACATATGTAAAAAAAATATAATTCCTTTAAAAAATAAATAAGTATATAAACAAAAAAATGTACATGTGTTTCCTATTTCAACTTCATTTGTGCTCCTCAGAGATGATTTTTTTCAATGCCCTGTATTTAGGCTGAAGCAATGTTTTGGCAAGGAATAACTGTTTCAGTTGACTTTCATCATACTAGATGTAAATATGCATTTTCTGATTAGAGAGCAGTGTTCAGACTTTAGTATTACATGGGGATCAAATTTCATTTGTGTTCCAAAGAGATGAATTTTACAAGGTACCATATCCGCAGATGAATTTTGCAAGCCAACATACTACCTTCAGGGGGAGGGGCTTTGGTGATCTTTTTGTTGAGGGGGTTAGGGGTAATTTTGTAAAACTTTTTTCCCAATTGCTCTTTGAAAGTATAATTAGCAGCCTTTTTTGTACCATAATTTTTAAGGATTTGTGTGTGTGTTTGTGTGAGTTATTGGGTGTGGGGGGATAGTAACTCTCACCACCCCTGCATATGCATATGACATTGAATTCGGCATGGCATGACCATACAAGATGATAATATCATGTCCTCCATGCATCTTTAATGATTCCAAAGTGATCTAAACGTCAGGAGATAGTTGCTAGGCTTCGGCAAAACATGTCAAAGCGAACGCATGTATCATACATGTTACAAGCATGATAGAGTATAAACTGATTACGTAATGTCTTATTTATCTATCAAAATAGTAATCTCCATCTGAGTAATGTCCATGTTGCTAAATAGTTTACTTGCACTGATTCCAATAAATGACTGTTCTTGTTTAATCCTTTACTTAACAAGAGAGTAAGTGTGGGTTTTCAAAATTTTTAGAGAAAATGTAGAGCTGAGTCCAAGTGACCTCAACAATAATTTGGGGAGGAAAAATACACAATAATTGATACAAACAAGAATTGTTCTAATACTTCAGTGTGGAATAAAAATAAATTGAATGCAAGGCAGGATATTTGATTTCAAAACGATAATCTGATATTGATAAAGACAGTCACCAAATTCTATCAAATTTCATCCAAATATTTTAAAGAAAGCATCTATAGGTATATAGACAGTAACAAATACATTAAGAGTTAGGGAGAAGCATAGAAATAAAAATAAAAGAATATAAGAATAAGAGAATAATGATTGGGCAGACTTTCCTATGATAAATAGTGTTAAAATAATTGTTTAACCTTCTTTTTACTTTCTTTATACATATACTCAATTTACTTGATAATGTATTTTGTATTATTTTTTTTCAAATACATATAGACCTATGCCAGTTTTTATAGATGCTAATAAGTATTAATTTCTATTATTGTTGTTATTGTAGATATTATTGATACACTGTAATGAAGGACAAGTATGCATAGAGAGATACATGGGGGTGGGGGTCTTATCTACTGAAGATGTGTAAATACTATTTCACATCTGGGGGTCGTTTCATATAGCTGTTTTCGTAAGTTAAGAGCGACTTTAAGAATGACTGGTGAACCTTTCTTATGCGCTAAATAATCACCATTGAACATCACTTACCACAAGAAAGGATCATTAGTTGTTCTTAAAGTCACTCTAAACTTACAAACAGTTTTATGAAACACCTACCTGATAGTATACAAATAGCAAATAGGCATGAGTGCGATAATGCAAGATTTCGCATAATGTGAAAAAAGATGCTCTATTCAACAAGGCGTTAGCCAAGTTGAATATAGAGTGTCTTTCTTTCACTGAATGCGAAATGTTGCACCATTGCTCGAATAAGGTTATGCGCTATTTGTGTTGTACAACGCCCCAGAAGATAGCGGAAATACAAACATTTATCAAATTCATTCCTATGTTACTCTATGAAGAAAGAAAATTTTGAAAGCGAAAGGAAAATCCCTCAAATGGACATCTGATCTGCAGCAGCAATGCGCATTTCGTAACTCCAGTAAGCCCTACGCGTATTGCACCTGCATAATTATACTAAGCGCATGCAATTTGTCAAATCCATAGTGATGTCACCTTTTCCTGACCCGTGCAACAGTACATTATGGACGGTACGTGAGCAATGGTACGAATGTTTGACATTCAGCCTCTCATTTGCTCGCGTACAACAAGCTAAGTAGGCGTTGTACAACAGAAAATGAAGGTCTTCTTTGTGTCATTTATATTTTACCCTGTGAATTTCCCTGAGAGTCAGAGTTCATCGTTAGGCTCAATAGTCACAATTTTCCTTGGCACAAAATGTTTTTATATTCTAGGTAGAAGCAAGAAAATAATACTCTCTACTTTTTCGAGTCATATTTTTATGAACCCCATTTTGATTGAATTATTTATATGTAAGAAGGCTTTTCATTATGATTTTGCGTGGGTAGATGTGTGGAAAATGACCATAAATTTCAGTTGAAAGGATAACCCTAAGCGATGGATTTGATTTTAAATCATGGTATATCTCTTGAAATCATCTGTGTAATCTCATTTCGACTTATTTAGATCAGACAGGTCGCACTTCTTGTTGAATAAGTTTCTACATTTTACAGCAATATTAAATCTGAAGTCTTATCAGTCTAAAAAGAAATCACAATTTTCTTGACACAAATATTCTGAAAACAAGGCACTCATTTCATGCAATCACAGAAAAAAAATTGATACAGATTTTGAAAATAAAAAGGCAAATTTTGGATTCTTTTTGTGAGGCATCAATATCATCTTTTCTTCACCAATTTGGTGAGTGAATTATCAATATGATTGTTAGTATGTGTTCACTGGTAGACATGTTTGGATATTCATTTTGAGTTCAAACAGGGATGGCTTATATTGATGTGAAATATTATTACTTGTATCTTTTTTAATCTCATGTTTTAGAGCTTTATAGCTCTAATTTCCTGAAGGGAGGATTTATTTTGGTGTATGTTAATTTTACAGTGACTCTTACGATGTCAAAGACCCCCACAGGCACCATTGTCTTCTCAATACTGCAAAGAGAATCTCTTCTACGCATCAGTATAGATCTTGCCATGGATATCACCTTTGTTTCCTATTGTTTCCCTTCTTTCAATGCATACCCATGCCGCTTTTCTTGAATAATTGAATAACCCCAGGTTTCAGGCAGTAGTTTAATCATCTTAATTTGTGATCTAGGACTGTACAGACCATAGTAGCAGGCATTCATTACGCCCTAATTAGGATGATGTCACCCGTTACACATCTGCAATGCAACGTGGTACTTTTGATATCCCACAGATCATGAGTCTTTATAACTTTGCCAATTTGCAGAGTATCAGCTGTTTAGTTGCAGGTTCACTCAGAGAATATCCAGGGGTAATGTGCACTTATGGCCTACCACGCTGTGTGTGGTAGTCAGGAATACCGGATTTATAGGGTATAGATTAAGTTTAAAAATCTTAATGCCAAGGCTGATCATGTTTTGTTTAATACATGTACAGTAGGTGCATGAACATCAGCACTGATTTTGCATTGCAGAATTAAAAGCAAACAGGTTCTGTTTAATAATGGGATGTAATTTACTTTCAGAGATTCATGTAGGTAGGAAATTTATAAGTTGTAGCCGAGTGATTAATGCACTTGACTGGAAATGCAAAGTTTGTGGATTTGATTGCTGCTTTCGTGCTTATCTTTTGGCAAGGTATTTTATGTTTGGAAAAGAAGGCAATGTAGTCATGTTATGTTGAAACAATACCGTTTTTATTTTAAATAATATTTTGACTCTCCTTTTTCAGATTTTTTTCTTCAAAATTTTATCAGTGATTTTCTGCTTTGGCATTTATCTGTAATAACAACTTGATACTAGAATATTACCCCTCAGTTTCTAAGACCCCATTCTCATTACCTTCCTAAGACTAGTTTAGTGGAAACTAGTTTAATGTGTAATTAGAACAGTCAAAGAGGTCTTCCAAACTGTTTCAGAAAACCATCTTGTGATGTAGTTTGGAAGATCGCTTGGCCACGTTAAAATGGTTTTAGAAAGTTAAGTTGTAGAGTACATCATAATTCCATGAAATTATCCCCTGACATATATTTGACTTTCCTAAAATGTGTGAAGTGAATGAATTACCGGTATAGTTAATTAGTTGGCACAGACTCTACATGTTTATTACATTTCATCATCAATTGTTGCTTATGCATTATTTATTTCAGAACAAGATCCAGAATGTTATGTTAGTTTTTTTACATGTTAGATAAATATGTGCTATATTAATTTTATGTGTATCACTAGGTGCATATTTTCTCTTCTTCTTTAATCATATTGCACTTCCGTATTCAAATGGTTTCTTTGATTTTTTTTTAAAATGCAGAGTATTCCCCCGGACCTGTCAATATGTGTGTTTGTCCTGGACCAAGCGTTGTCTGTGAGGGCTCTCCAAGAGATGGTTATCACCGACCAAATAGATCAGGTAAGTTCATGCCTGGGTTAGAGCAATGGCGGCTTCGGACCGTATAGGATCCCTTAGGACGGACTTCATTGAAAGGGTGTTTGATATCTCCTTTGTTTTATGCATTTTATACATACAGCATCAGGGGCCCGTTTCATAAAACTATGACAACAAATTAGCAATAAAAATTTAAAGCTACTGACATTATTTGATTGGCCGATAGTAAACTTGTTATACAAATTGTGCTTTTCTTTATGAAACGGGACCCATGCAGATTCTGATCAAATCTGCTTCCTGTTTCATAACGACTTGTAATAACAAATGCACAAATTCTACAAGTTTTATCAGCCAATCAAATCAATGATTTCAGTAGCTTTAAACTGTAATTGCAAATTGCAAATTTGTTTTTTCAACAAGATTTATGAAAAGAGGTATAGTGAATTCACAGAATTTTACTGAAGACACCATGAAAAAAATGATGAAAATCCATATTTTATTGTTCGAAATAGACAAGAAATGATGTTAAGGGAAAAGAAAAAAAAAATACAGCAAAAACATTCATGAAGAACCAAAGTCCAATAAAAAAAACCTTGCATCTGCAGTAAATCTAAATCAAAATGTTATGTTCTGCATTGCATACATATACATGTAGGTAAGCTATCAGTCACCAGTGTATAGTGATGCTGTCTAATTGGGGGAAAGAATTATCCAGAATACGTAGCAAACTTAGTGTAGAACTTATTTTTTTTAATAAGTTCTGCACTAAAAATAATAGGATAACATATTTTCATGTTCAATTTTCGACCAGCAATTGCTACTGAGAATCTTTTATTATGGATTTCATTGGATATATTGAGGTAAATCTCAGTGATGATACTGAAGGAAAACCCTGTCATTGTTAATTATTTCCTTCAAATGAATTTGCAAAGGAGGAGCCTGTTTAATCATGACAAAATTAGGTTAATTCTATGTTACGTATTCTTTACCTTCACATTTTGCAAAAAGTATTGATGAAGGACTATTACACATATAGCATAAGGGAAACTGTAAATTGAAATACATTTAATTTGAATCAAGAATTCTTGATCCTTCAGTATCCCAATCCTTAACTATCTTCATCTACCATGCATGCATTTTCTTTTTCCCCCCTCACTGTAATATAAGAAGATCCTTTGCAACACCTCTTGCTTTTATCTGTCTTTTCCTTTTTTCCTGATCTGTAAATCACTCGACCTTTGCTTCTCACCTTCCAAGTCTATTCATGCCTCATGCTTGTTCTCTAATATTCTTTCAATAAGATCTCAACAAATAATTTCCTCCCGTATTTTCCTTTTTAGTCTTTAGAGCATTATCATGATACTCATTATTTCTTACCTTAATTTCTCTCTTTTCCAGTATTCTCAATAATCTCAAAATTCATTTTTAGGCATATCCCATTATGATCTCTATTTTTCTTTTTCCTAACTTCACATCTTCCACATTAATGGCCAATCTTTCTATAGATCAGATCTCCACCCTGTCCTCCATTTACCTCTATATCAATCTAGCCATCCCTTCATTCCTCCATTCCCTATCCTTCATTTACCTTGATATCAATCTAGCCATCCCAGCATTCCTCCATTCCCTATCCTTCATTTACCTTGATATCAATCTAGCCATCCCATCATTCCTCCATTCCCTATCCTTCATTTACCTTTATATCAATCTAGCCATCCCATCATTCCTCCATTCCCTATCCTTCATTTACCTTTATATCACTCTAGCCATCCCATCATTCCTCCATTCCCTATCCTTCATTTACCTTGATATCAATCTAGCCATCCCATCATTCCTCCATTCCCTATCCTTCATTTACCTTTATATCAATCTAGCCATCCCATCATTCCTCCATTCCCTATCCTTCATTTACATTTATATCAATCTAGCCATCCCATCATTCCTCCATTCCCTATCCTTCATTTACCTTTATATCAATCTAGCCATCCCATCATTCCTCCATTCCCTATCCTTCATTTACCTTGATATCAATCTAGCCATCCCATCATTCCTCCATTCCCTATCCTTCATTTACCTTGATATCAATCTAGCCATCCCATCATTCCTCCATTCCCTATCCTTCATTTACCTTTATATCAATCTAGCCATCCCATCATTCCTCCATTCCCTATCCTTCATTTACCTTTATATCAATCTAGCCATCCCATCATTCCTCCATTCCCTATCCTTCATTTACCTTGATATCACTCTAGCCATCCCATCATTCCTCCATTCCCTATCCTTCATTTACCTTGATATCAATCTAGCCATCCCATCATTCCTCCATTCCCTATCCTTCATTTACCTTTATATCAATCTAGCCATCCCATCATTCCTCCATTCCCTATCCTTCATTTACCTTTATATCAATCTAGCCATCCCATCATTCCTCCATTCCCTATCCTTTATTTACCTTTATATCACTCTAGCCATCCCATCATTGCTCCATTCCTATCCTTCATTTACATTTATATCAATCTAGCCATCCCATCATTCCTCCATTCCCTATCCTTCATTTACCTTTATATCAATCTAGCCATCCCATCATTCCTCCATTCCCTATCCTTCATTTATATTTATATAAATCTAGCCATCCCATCATTCCTCAATTCCCTATCCTTCATTTACATTTATCTCAATCTAGCCATCCCATCCTTCCTCAATTCCCTATCCTTCATTTACCTTGATATCACTCTAGCCATCCCATCATTCCTCCATTCCCTATCCTTTATTTACCTTTATATCAATCTAGCCATCCCATCCTTCCTCAATTCCCTATCCTTCATTTACCTTGATATCACTCTAGCCATCCCATCATTCCTCCATTCCCTATCCTTCATTTACCTTTATATCACTCTAGCCATCCCAGCATTCCTCCATTCCTATCCTTCATTTACATTGATATCAATCTAGCCATCCCATCATTCCTCCATTCCCTATCCTTCATTTACCTTTATATCAATCTAGCCATCCCATCATTCCTCCATTCCCTATCCTTCATTTACCTTTATATCAATCTAGCCATCCCATCATTCCTCCATTCCCTATCCTTCATTTACCTTGATATCAATCTAGCCATCCCTTCATTCCTCCATTCCCTATCCTTTATTTACCTTTATATCACTCTAGCCATCCCATCATTCCTCCATTCCCTATCCTTCATTTACATTTATATCAATCTAGCCATCCCATCATTCCTCCATTCCCTATCCTTCATTTACCTTTATATCAATCTAGCCATCCCATCATTCCTCCATTCCCTATCCTTCATTTACATTTATATCACTCTAGCCATCCCATCATTCCTCCATTCCCTATCCTTTATTTACCTTTATATCACTCTAGCCATCCCATCATTGCTCCATTCCTATCCTTCATTTACATTGATATCAATCTAGCCATCCCATCATTCCTCCATTCCCTATCCTTCATTTACCTTGATATCACTCTAGCCATCCCAGCATTCCTCCATTCCCTATCCTTCATTTACCTTTATATCAATCTAGCCATCCCATCATTCCTCCATTCCCTATCCTTTATTTACCTTTATATCACTCTAGCCATCCCATCATTGCTCCATTCCTATCCTTCATTTACATTTATATCAATCTAGCCATCCCATCATTCCTCCATTCCCTATCCTTCATTTACCTTTATATCAATCTAGCCATCCCATCATTCCTCCATTCCCTATCCTTTATTTACCTTTATATCACTCTAGCCATCCCAGCATTGCTCCATTCCTATCCTTCATTTACATTGATATAAATCTAGCCATCCCATCATTCCTCCATTCCCTATCCTTTATTTACCTTTATATCACTCTAGCCATCCCATCATTGCTCCATTCCTATCCTTCATTTACATTGATATCAATCTAGCCATCCCATCATTCCTCCATTCCCTATCCTTCATTTACCTTGATATCACTCTAGCCATCCCAGCATTCCTCCATTCCCTATCCTTCATTTACCTTTATATCAATCTAGCCATCCCATCATTCCTCCATTCCCTATCCTTTATTTACCTTTATATCACTCTAGCCATCCCATCATTGCTCCATTCCTATCCTTCATTTACATTTATATCAATCTAGCCATCCCATCATTCCTCCATTCCCTATCCTTCATTTACCTTTATATCAATCTAGCCATCCCATCATTCCTCCATTCCCTATCCTTCATTTATATTTATATAAATCTAGCCATCCCATCATTCCTCCATTCCATATCCTTCATTTACATTTATCTCAATCTAGCCATCCCATCATTCCTCAATTCGCTATCCTTCATTTACATTTATCTCAATCTAGCCATCCCATCCTTCCTCAATTCCCTATCCTTCATTTACCTTGATATCACTCTAGCCATCCCATCATTCCTCCATTCCCTATCCTTCATTTACCTTTATATCAATCTAGCCATCCCATCATTCCTCCATTCCCTATCCTTCATTTACCTTTATATCAATCTAGCCATCCCATCATTCATCCATTCCCTATCCTTCATTTACCTTTATATAAATCTAGCCATCCCATCATTCCTCCATTCCCTATCCTTCATTTACCTTTATATCAATCTAGCCATCCCATCATTCCTCCATTCCCTATCCTTCATTTACCTTTATATCAATCTAGCCATCCCATCATTCCTCCATTCCCTATCCTTCATTTACATTTATATCAATCTAGCCATCCCATCATTCCTCCATTCCCTATCCTTCATTTACATTTATCTCAATCTAGCCATCCCATCATTCCTCCATTCCCTATCCTTCATTTACCTTTATATCAATCTAGCCATCCCATCATTCCTCAATTCCCTATCCTTCATTTACCTTTATATCAATCTAGCCATCCCATCATTCCTCCATTCCCTATCCTTCATTTACCTTTATATCAATCTAGCCATCCCATCATTCCTCCATTCCTCAATCTACCACTTCCTCTCATCCATCTCCCATTCCGACCCCCATTCCCACTCGCCCCTCGCTACCACTATCCTGGATCAAGGAGGATATGGTTGAAAAGCGGCAAGACCATGTACAAATTAATTTTCCAGACATTAAATTGCCATTAGAGGGACATCCATCAGGCCGTGTTACAAGACTTTGGTTTTTGCGCCCAACCCATTCGGGTAAACACCATTCTCCGGGGCCTCGCTCTGCGGCATAGACGACTGACCTTTCGTTGGAGTCGTTTATTTATTCGTCTGAACTCGTCCTTAATGTCTAGGGGAAGATCATCAGTTAAATATCGATCCATTTCTTCAAGAGGACGTCTCGGTGAGAGGGGCATGAAGACTGTTTGATAAATGAAATGATTTCATTTAGTATCTTGATACCCTCTATTTCTATTTCCTGAGTAGAATAGCAGAATAATTGGAGGCCATTACCCTATAGCACTGTTTTAGCAGAGCTAAAGTGGATGGTTGATTTTGTAAGGATCTCTTGAAGAATATATGCTTATGAAATAGAATTCATTGTCCATCTCCAATTTTCTTTTACTTTATATATTGTACAAAATTATGCATTTATTATTACAGACAGTTCTATTGGCAGTATCATTTTCTTTTCTTTTTCATTGTTAGTGTATTTTCTTATTTCATATTTTCTATTCAGCAAACATAGTGTACACATTTTTTACAAATATTTTGATTAACATTGTTATTATGTGCATTTAAAAGACATGATGTTCATGAAATACCCAGAGTACTTTAATCATTTTTTTTTACATTTTGAAAAAAAAATGTGTATGCTTCTTTTAATACAAAAAATATTTTGGTCAGCAATGTCATTTTGTCAAGAGACCTATTGATGAAATTTCCCTCATTTGACAGCTTCCCTCTCCAGAGATTGCACATTACTGTTATTGTTGTAATAGTACTTATAATATTCAACATGATGAATATCATCATGAAGTTTTTCTGCTTTTATTTATTACCGAAAAGGAATTTTTTTTTATTTCTAGAGTTTTCATATAACATTGATCCTGAATTCTATTGACACGAACCTGTTTGTTATTCGATAGAGGTTTAATAGTTTCAGTCATAATCTTTCAAGATGAAGCAAGATGATGAAGTCTAGAACATCTCAATCCCAGCAAAGAAGATGATATTGAGATTTGAGTGTTGAATGGTCTGCATTCTCTGATGTGTGTAACAATCCCCTTCAGATTTGGATCAAGATGTGGAAATATATGCCTTTTGTGTGAGATTTCAAACAGTTCGGTGAGGTTTGCGGCATGCTTGGTGTCTATTCTGAGTAAAATGCCAGGCGTATTGATTACACATGAAATGATGTGTGATTCAACACAGCCAGCCAAGCTTGTATGGAGGGTGGCTTTCATTTCACTCTTGTGCCTTTTTTTCTGTTATGAAAGAGGAGCAGAGTGAGGGAGAGGGGGATGATGAAAGGGGGAGGCGGAGGAGTAAGAGGGGGAGGAAGGGAGGGGGAAGGGTAGTGTAGATGTTGATGTTGATAGAGACAGCAAATATAAAGTATTGTGATCATGCTCAATTAAGGAAGAGAGAAATTCTAAACAGGCAATATGACAAATGAGAGATTAGAGAAAGTGAAAGGGGAAAGAGTGTTCGAGAAAAAGGAAAGGAGGGATAGAGAGAGAAGGAAAGTGAGAGAGTGATAGAGAAAGGGTTGGTGGGGATAGGGGAAAGAGAGAGGAAGATATGATATGTACGGTGTTTGGGGAAGAGACTCAAATGTAGAAATCGTATTCTACGGTATTACACTTTGGGAATTAATGAGAAAGATGAACATTCATTGCCTTCTAGAAGGAGTTCCAAAGATATCAACAAGAATGCTACTTGATGCCATGAAAGCAGAGACAGGTGTTTAGTCTTGCATTGATGACGTGATGACGGTCGTGAAAGTTATTAAAAGAAACAAATATTAGGAGCAATGAAAAACCAGTTTTGTGAAGACGTAATGAAACGAGATTCAGCATTTATTACATTCTAGAATGAATTATATAAATGTAGCCTACAAATTTGATGTTTAGATGAAGTACAGGGTCATGAAATGGTTGCCATATCATTACTATTACTACACACTATAATTAATGTTATCACCTTTAGGTGGGTAATTGACGTAATTCCATTCAAAATATGAATTCATTTTGCAATAGAACAGATAGTGGCATGTAGAATGTACCTCTCTTGTAGTAATGAAATTATCAGATTTTTTCCCCCCAGTTTATTGTTGTCTTTAGATCCGACTATGGGTTTAGTTGAACTGAAGTTTTTCCAAAAGGGTTGCTTATTATATGCCTGAAAGTGAGAAAAAAGGAACCACCCACATTTTCATGTAACAGTACGCAAACCTGATATGCAACTGAAGCATAGTCAGGGGCCAGTCAGGGTGGGAGCATACAGAACATAGGATGATTTCATCAATAGGAATTTAAGAATTTCCTGAATTGTAAACATGGATCCAAAAGGAGAGGCTAAGTTTAATAATTTGCGAAAGGGCTGAGGGAGGCTCTTACCCCTGCCTTTGTCGATATTAATATTGTCCCAGGGAAAGTGGGTTACGTTCCGTTATTCAAAAGGTTCGTTAGTCTGAAAATGAAATAAAGTTTGCTTTTCTGAAGGTTAGTTAATCCAAAAACGAAATATGGTTCGTTAGTCCAAAAACTAAATAAGGTCCCTTAATCCGAAGGTTCGTAAGTCCGAAAACGAAACTATGTTTGTTATTCCAAAAACGAAATAAGATTTGTTATTCCGAGCGTTCACTAATCCGAAAATGAAGTAAGTTCATTAAGCCGAAGGTTTGTTAGTCCGAAAATGAAATCAGGTTCTTACCGTTCGTATTTAGTTCCATACACATTAGTCTTAAAGTATAACCACAACATGACCGTCAAGTTGGGTATATGTATGCAATTTTTTGCTGAAAGTTGTAGTATGGGGTGTCTGCTTCAAGAATCGGATGGGTTCCACTTGGGCACCCTTGGGCTTTTTTTTCAATTGATGTCATAGGCCATGTCCACTTTTTTACATACCTCTTAAATATGACTTTCATATTTTACGAAATGAACATGTCATGTTTGGTATCAAATGAAAACTAATGAAAAATCAAATGAAAAATATTGTTCACTGGGCATTTAAAACATGTATGTCAGTTAAAGGTCATTTAAGGTCATAGAATGTCAAATTTAGTTACAAATGTAAGTAATACATAAAATAAGGAACATATCATGATTTAAATACCAAAAATTTATATACATTTTTTTGTAAAGGTCAAGGTTAGGGTGTGCATATTAAGAATTTGATGGGTGCTACCTTGGCATTTTGAGGAATTTTATTTGTCTGACATCATAAACCACACCAACTTTCGTACATTCCTCTTAATTGTTATATTTTCTATTGAGCGGAATAAACATATCATGTTTGATATCGAATTAAAGCAAATGCAAAATCAAATCCACATATATGAATTGCTGTAGGCATTTCAAACTTAAGTAATCGAAGGTCATATAGCTCATAAGCCTATGATCACCCCTTTGAAAGAATACTTTGTATGTAAACACCCCTGGTTACGATGCCCCCCATAAAAGAAATTCTCTGCAGGAAAAAAAAATGCCCGTTTTTCAAAATGAAATGTGCCCTTTTTCGAAATGAAATACCATTTTTGAAGTACAACATAATACAATTTAGGTTAGAATATCACAAAATGTATGGCTCGTGCTTCACGCTCGCGTCATTACCTTAGCGATTTGCGCTAGCATTATTCGATTGGTGAAATATGTATCCTATTCGTGTGTCACTAAATGCAGTCCTTCACAAGTTCCTTTTCTTGTCAGTATATTTAAAATTTCAGCTTGTGTCGAATGTTAATTCTTCAGTTATAGATACACATATTTTTCATGATTACAAAAAAATTCCTTTTCATATCGTATTACATCTCGCAAGGATGCCCTTTTAACAGTAACTAGCGCCAAAATTGATCAAAAGCGGGTTTTACAACTTCAGACATGAACATTTTTCCAAACTGCTCGCTCGCTCGCTAAGGTCTCTCGCATAAAAATAAAGCCTAAATATATGTCTTATCATAATCAGAAATCACTTCAAAAAGGCCTTGCTCAACCTAATTACTACAAAACACACAACGACTTCACACAGATGATAATTTAATTTTTTTCGTTTTCGGATTAACAAACTTTCAGAATTACGAATCTTCGGAATATCGCCACAAATGTTTGGATTAATGAACACTGTTTCGATTTCAGAGTAAGGAACATCGACGTATAGGCAATTTAGGTGATTCAGAATTATGAACCTTCAGAATAACGAAGCTTTGGAATTACGGACCGTAACCGTAAAAGTATCCACCATGCATAGAGACAATTGACCATTTCAGAGAAACTGTATAGTGGATGCAACAAATCAGCGTCATTATTTATGCAGTTATTTAGGTAATACTAATATTGTCTCAAGAGTGAAATCACTTGATCAAAATTGCCCAGAATTTATCATCTTTTGCCATGCATTATATTCTGCCTAATGGGTATTAAGAGTAAGAAGTATTCCATAGTAGACCATAAGTATTGAATGACATGTTTTCTCTGTTTTTCACTTACAGTGATGTTAAAAAAAGTGAGGATGAGGAGGAGATGATGAGAAAAAAGAAGTAGAACAAGAAAGAGAATGTGAAGAAGCGGAAGAAGAAGAAGAAGAGGAGAAGGAGGAGGTGAAAGGGATAAGGAGAAGAAGAAAAAAAACAGAAGGGGAAGATAATTATAAAAGAATAAATGGAAGTGATAGGGAAGAACATCAAGATAATATGGAAGGGAGGAGAAAGAGAAAGAGCAAGAGCAAGAGAGAACAAATTTCAAATGTGAGCAACCTTTTGTTACACCGCAATTAAAGCAATGGAGATGGAAATCAAGCAGAATTATCACCCTTGCCATTATCAAGTTTTCTGTGAAAATAAAAGGAAAACACATTTCATGTAATTGTGTCAAACTCTCCATTTCCTCCACACATTACTCTTTCACTTGTGTATCAAGCAATCCTGTATGAGCTGTATAATGCTTCTCCCAATGGTGTCTTTCTTATCACTGTGAAGTTTGTGCTTACATCCCAAAGGAAGGATTACAGTGTTGGTTGCATTCATGGATTCATTTAACTTCCTGCTCTAATCTGGATCGGATGTGAACCTTTCCATGGTCTAACCAAATACAAAGTTTAATCAAAATTGTGGTGGTGTAATCTCGACGACGATATGTGTGGGTGTGGATGCATTTACATAGTCTGGATTTATGGCATGTTCAGACTGAGAAAACAAACATTACAGTATCCAACATTAATGAAGAATTACGAACAATACTAAAATAACTTTAGTCCACATGTTCAGTCTTTGAAATGGAATGATCAAGACATGTTATAAAACGTTCAAATAAACTGTATCATGAAAACGCTATCATAGAGCCCAAAGTTACCTACTTAGCAGATTTTCTGCAGAAATTGTGGAACTAGCTTACCAAAAGGTAATTTTACTTACAGGTGTAGCTTGTTCTGAATATTGATAGGAACTTCATATAACCACAAAAAGATGTAAATTTTTGAATGTTACTCATTCCTATCTGTTGCAGATATGAACTTAATCAGCACCCCTCTCTTACAAAGTGTTTGGATGGATTTAAATCAGTCTCAAATTTTGATTGGTATAAAGTTTTTAAATGAAGAGATAGGATGTATAGATCAATTAGAATGTTGGTCTGATTGGGTCCCAAGTTCAATACAATTCTGATGAATAATGTATACTCATGATGACTATGTGTCTCATTGTCTCTTGAAGATCTATGTTCATGAATACAGATGAAAAGGTTTCTTTGTAAGTAATACATTTGCACATAAATTTAAGCCTAATGCACACACATGAGTCCACTGCTTGAAGAATGGACTCATTACTTGTAATTCAAAACAGTGGACTCATTAATAAAACAGCGTACTCAACCACGGCAACAGGCGTCAATTTGGCGCACCATGAAAAAATTGTGCACCAGCATGGGACTTTTTTTAATATACACGGTAAATAAGCGTAGTTTATACGGGAAATCTGCATAAACCATGAGTACAACCAAAGGTTTAAAAACCACCCTTGTGAATTCGGGCCATAATTTCTATGCTCATGATCATTCTAATCTAATGCAGATGTGAACTTAGCCAGAGTGAAATTGAAACCAAAACAAAGTTTATATAAAGTTGTATAAACGTATTTTGAAAGGTTGCCTTTGAAATTAGTGAGAATAAACCTATCCAAACAAATGTATATAGAATGTGTATCTTGTTGTAGTACAACTCATTATAATCTAATGTGGATATGAACTTATCCAGAGTCAAATTGAAACCAAAGCACACAAAAGTTGTATGAAAGGTTGTTTTAACCGGTTTCTTGTTGAGACAGGGAGGTAGAAACATATTCAAACAGATATAGAAAGGTTGGAGATGTATATTTATATTATTATATAACTCACTGTGTTATTGATCTTATGCAGATATGAACAAACTATGGACAAATTTAGTTCCCTGTAAATCGAAATGCTGATGATATAATCTAAGCAACATTATGAGTAAAAGGATAATGATATCATTATCCGAGGCATGAATTTTCACCATGAAAAAAACAGGTGTCTTATTTCATTATTTCAATTCATGTCATCAGAATTTTGAGACAGTATTAGCATTAAATTGTTTGTTGGCGCTCAGTCTATTATCATGGAATTGATTATCTCCCAATCCCTTCTTACAATGACTTTTCTTTTTACTTATTATGGTAAACTCAGACTCTCAAAACATTGAAACCCAATTCCAAAGGACTGCAGTAAATTTGAGTCCTTAAGTACAAGTCATGTGAATATTTCTGATGCAGGTGTTGATTATTATATCTGTTTCTTTTTTGTGTTTGGTTCACAGGCTGGGCACACTGGTCACTGCAACCTTCTCTTATGTTTGTTCATGTTGATCTTTTAATTATATATCTTTTTCCCCCTTTTTTTTATAGGGTGGGCAGGCTGGTCACCGCACCCTTCTCTATGGTCATGCTATTCTTCTCCAACACTCCCTTAGTTCCATGGTAAGTATTTCAATGTCAAGTGAGGCATTGCATGCAACCAGAAATTGATTGCAAATGAATATTAGGTCTCTTAATCAATAATTATACATCAATTTTATAATGAAATAAGAATGAATAGGATAGAGGTGACAGAAGCTGTACTCTCCACTGAATTTGTTGATTTATGCTAAGAGGTACTTTTCATGACTCATACATTATATAATTATTGTAAACTTAGTTCTATGCAGTTAATAGTATTATTCCTTGATGTAATTTATTTTCTCTTCACCCTTCAAATCTTAAATGTTTGAGAACTTGCATAGTATCTTTGAGTTCAAAGACTACACCTCAAACCCACAATTCAACCTGCCTCACTCCCTTTGTCACATCAAATCTTCAGATTATCAACTGTAATTCAAGTTCAGATGAGTTCCTTACTAACGACCATTAATCAATTCAATCCTATCCAATTCTCTGTATCTTGGGTCAGTCTTCTCTCACCCAGGCCATGGCCTACTGGGACAGGATAGTCCCTAAACAAAGCTTTTCAGATAATAGAATTTAGTAGCTAATGTGTAAATGTGACGTACATTATGAGTAGGCTCCTCTGTTCATTTTACAAGTTGCATCAGCAGGTAGTTTATGAATGCAAACTCTATTTTGACTTGGGTACCTTGTCAAAATTCTGTGCCACTTCTTTCAGCAGAACTCCTGCTATAAATACACTTTGCATCTTTTCATAGCGGCTTTCCTGGATTCTCCATTGCTTTGTCTATGATGAAGTTTGAGAGTTGGTAATGAGAGGCCGCTTCCAGGATTCCCATGCAAAAGACCTGGCTCTGACTTTTGATAAGGTACCTTTCTCGCAATTCTAAAAGCCCTATTTGAGAAGAGTGCTTTTTGAATATCTGGATAGTTTCAGGACAGTAGTCAAGAGCTTAGGTGTGACTGACCTCCATAGAGTTTTTAGGCCCCAAACTTCTCAATCACACGCTCAGAAGAAAATATCTCTTTGATTTTTGCCTCTTGAAAGAAAAATGAAACTAACAAATATGTGCTTGGGAAGAGCAAAGGTTTGTGCATGCAAACCAATCAGTAGTACTGATATATCTGTGGTGATATGCATGCTCTTGTGAGGTTTACAAACATGAGTGTCCTGTGAAGCAGGAACTGGCTGCTCCCAATTGACCTATAAGCATTGTAAAATGGCCAGCCACTTTAAGATGGAGTGGGCTGAGTGCTTTTGCCTCGACTAAGAAATCTTTATTGAGGGCCACTTCCAAGCGTGACACCTAGAGGTGATGGAATATGATGTTCTTTCACGCTCCCATTCTGCCATTTCTCATTATCTATACATACATGCATATTTTTTATGTACTTTTTTTTTGGGGGGAGGGGTAGAAGTTGCCTTCTACTCCAACATAATATAATGTGGATTGACCCTTCATAAAATATTTTATTGGATGTTATAGGCCTATCAATTTATCATAATTGTAACTATATAAGTTTGTTACAAAGAAGAAAGCAAATGCTGATTTCGTTCGCTAACAATATAATTATATTTTAATAAACATATATAGATTGAAATATACAATTAGATGTTCATATGGAATGCCAGCTGTTGTAGGGATGCTGGGGATGTTTTAATAATATAAAGGCATTTTGGGCTTTATGAGATACATATATGTGACTATGATGTGTTTCTGTTTTGATGGCATTATTTCTCCCTTTGTTTTTATCCAGTATCTTGCCTGTCTTCCAACAAGCTCCTCAAAAGATAAACTTGCCTTTGATGTGGGGCTTCAAGAATCAACACAAGGTGAGTGCATACACAATCAGACTCTTTTATAAAAGGCTAATATTTGTGTGCTTCTTTGCATGAAGATGAATATGTAGAAGTGTTGTGGCTCAGTGGATAAGTCTCCGGACATTGAACCACAAGGTCCGGGGTTCATGTCCCACCGCAACACTCACGTCCTTTGGCAAGGCATTGTTCTCCATTTGCCACTCATCACCCAGGTGTAGTAAATGGGTACCCAGTAGGAAGGAATTCCTTGAATGCTCGTGTGCCCAATTAGGGTAGCCGTGCTAAACCTGGGTAATAGTATGCAGCACATAGAAACATTTGTATTAAGCGCTATATAAATGTTGCTTATTATTATTAGTATTAATATTTCATATATCAACGTTCTGGCGGTGTTCACTTCCCAAAGCACCCTTGTGTGATGCAAGGTAGCTGTTGTGATTATCTTTACAAGAGAGCTTAGATTGCAGCTGAATGTAACACATTTTGTCATTCACAAATGTCTGATATACAGTATAAATGCATTGTTGTGCTAATAATGCACATATGTAAGTGTGGTAGAGGTCATGAAGCGCATCTGAAGATATGTACAATGTTGCGAGGCGCTTTGACCTAGTGCTTTTGCATTACAATGTTAATAACAAAGATGCCTGAATTGCCCCCAACATCACAAGTTTAAACCTGTGCATTGTTTGTTTTATAAAAATGGATCAGCAGTATGAATGTGTAGTGGAAAATTGGTTTCATGGATCGCACAGATGAAGATGCCACATCAGTTTTCTATTATTTGATCACAATCGTATCCAGCGTCCAAGTGTACGTGCCTGAGTAAGGTCATCAAAATCCTTGCCATAGACTTCAGTTTGTCAAAACATGCATTTCAGATAGCGTCGCGGTTTTTGCACGCTAAAGGGTAAAATGATGCATCCAAAACGGACCATGCTGCACTCTTAATGTGAAGTACTGCACCCAAAATAGCACATAAGCATGAACATGTGACTTGCGTACACACTTGCTATTTGCTACATCCTTCAACTTGTTTTATAATACCTTGAAATTCATTGAATTATTAAAAAAAAAGTAGTCATAAGGATTAAACTGTTAAGTATGTGATTTGTAAATATGACCTGAATGAAATCACGACATGCCAGAGGCTCAAGATTTATTATTTTCATTTGCAGCACTTACTGAAGATAAAATATCACAGACAAAAAGCTGTGTCAGGTGCTAATGATCAAATGAATGCAAATATTTAGATAGTGACATTTATTGCACATCTTGTCATTGTATGGGAAAAAAGAGAGAGAAGATTTATGGTTTCAAAATTGTGTGTTGCTCATGATGTGAGAGAAAGTTTTATACATCTAAATAAGATTTATTGCCTTTATTTGTGTAATGAGGGTACCAGTGGAAGGTACTTATGATAAGAAGACATTCTTGGGGCTAATATTAAACTGGTGACAGTTGTAGTTTTATTAGAGCACTTTATTAAAATTTCTAAATTCTTTATGGCGAGTTTGTAGAAGGCCGCCTGAGGTTTGTGTTAAGTGCTCAGGTGTCTTGATAATGCCATCAGTATTATCTGATATCTAAATTGTTAGTAATTTTGACAAGTTTATCCCTCCTGACTATCCGTCTGATAGGATCTTTAGTTCTATAAATATTAGAAGCAGAGATCATAGATCAGTATAGTTTTTACATTTTAGACAAATTTGTTAGTACATTTTGGCATACAAATAATTTGTTACATAGTTTGCACCAAATATTATTTATTCATTTTATGTATTTGACCAAGATATTTGATGTATTTATATAATAGATTTGGAGCCTTTTTGATATCATCTGGGCAGGGGGGAATTAGTTGGAGACTCAGGTTGTCAGATTTATCGCAATTACTTTTAGATACACAAGTTGGGAATACAGTGGCATAAATAGTCTAGTGGTCTGTCTGAAATCAGTAAAAGGCTTTAATTTATTATCTTCATCCGCTTTATTTACTGGCATTACGGGACCAATAGATAATTCACCAATCAGTCTCTTTGCACTGTAAACACACTTTCATCATCCCCCGCGAGTTCTGAGTTATTTATTAACTATTTCTTCTGGAGCCGTCATTCCATAGAAACCAGTGTTATATCAAGGCCTCCCCCCTCCCCCATCATCTGCCAGAGTAAAATCTAAGGAAAAGAAGGAGGCCCCGCCCCCCGGCCCGATTATTGTGATACTCTGTTTTGAAATGCTTTTTTAAAAATAGATTAGCAAACTGTTAATGCAGTGATTATTGTTTTCCCCTCACCTTTTCCAGCTTACTCTTTTGCTTGTTGAATTTTAGTTCTGCCAACAATGTATTTTTCTATTCATCTATTTAATTGTTATTGTCTTTTATTTTATTTTTTTTGGGGAGGAATTCCAATTTTTTTGCCAATCAGAGCGAAAAACATATTTCAAGCCCCCTTGTTTTCAATAAATTTTGGACCTGCCACTGCCATAAACATTCTGAACAGATAAATACTTGCAGTTCAAACACTATAAGGAGTAGAATGTAATAATGATGTATGTTTTTAATCATTCACACGGCATCCATTATGCTGTGTCTGAATGTGATTAATTGTAAGTGCTCACTCAATGCACAAGAAGAATGCAAGCATTTATCTATAGAAGCGATGGTACCCACGTATCTGCTGTATGAAAATTGTGTGAGCTTCATCCTCTTTATTTAGTTAAAATCTTTCTTGTCAATACATACAGCAAAATATTTCAGCTTCCTATTAATTCTCTCGTATATACATGTAAAATGAGTTTAAATTTGTAGTTCACCCTACAGTTGTTTTTACAAAAAGTAGAAAATCAGAATTTCTTGCTCAGACTTCTAGCATTTTGTTATCGAGTTGAAGACACTTTGTCTTAAAATAAAAATAGGAGGGTCCTTATTATGATTAACATTTTTCCTTCTATAAACTTTAGATGATAAATATTTTTTCTTTTTATGTTGTAAAAAACCCCCAAATACTCCATTGTAGGTTAAGGAAATGAATGATATTTGTTTGTCAATATGCTTGGGTTTATGACAAGCAACACCCAATTTTAAAAAGGTTTAATAAACTCTAATCACTGTCATTAACTCACTCTAAATAGGTCATGTCCAGGTGGTTTTCATGTACATAAAGCATTCACAATTTTCATATCTAGATTTAATGGTCTTCCATTCAGACTCAGAAGATGAATTAACTGGAAATGGGTCCTATTAAATTCTGCAGTTATACTTATTAATTCATCTTAACATAATGACTATGCGGTATGTGTTATCAGCAGAATAGGGATCTGAAAATGCCGCAAGGGAAGAAAAATGTCACTTTTTTTTAGAAAGGCAGAGATATGTAGTTAATCACATCATCATGTTAATTGCTGAGATGGAGCTCATAATGATGAGAATATTGGATGGTGAGTTTTTTGTAATGGCAGATTAAGGAAAGAGGAAGAGAAGAAGGGAGACTGACCATGGGCTGAAAGAAATGCTCAAAAAGGGGGGGGGGGAGTGGAGGGCAAGAGAGACAGAAACAGAGATAGGCAGAAGTAGACAGAGACTAACACTCATAACAAAGGAGTTCATGTGGAAAAATTGAAAAAAATGACATACTTTTTCTGCCGCTGTTTTGTTGAAGAAAAAAAATATTTAAATGACAGCCATATACAGATGCGAAATTAGATGTGACAGCTGAGAAATAATCTAATCAAAATGGTTCAATGTAGAAAAAAGGTAAATCTGTGAAAGCTTTACAAATTCATACTCTTTTATAATAGAAAATAAATCTCAGAGGGTAAAAGAGCACTAGAGATGGAGAAAAAGTAATAAAGGCTAAAATCAGAATAGACAAAGGGCTAAAGAAAAACAAGAACGCTTGAAATATGAAAGAAGACAGAGCTTGTCCAATTCTACAAAGCTTGGGTCCTGTTACCATGGCAACTACTTGTTAGAGTGGGCATGGAGAGTCAGTGTCAACATCACATAGATGGAGAGTGACACATGATGGGGGTTCGAGGGTCATTTTGATTGGCTTTGGAGTTGAGCGTTTTTACATAAGCAAGGACTGTAGTTTCAATGAAAAAAATGAACTCATTATTTTATCTGGTGCTACTGAATAATGCTATGCATCGTTTATTACTAAATATGAAACGGGAACAATAACTAAACTTCAAACTTGTATTCTTGTTCCCCTGCTGCGGCTGCCCAAGGGGGGGGGGGGCACTTCCATTGACGGGTGGATACCTTGCGTGACCATAGGGTTTTGAAAAGCACCTTAAACAAGTATTTGCAATGTTCTGAAAATGCAACCCTTAAACAAGTCCACCCCAACTAAAAGTTGATTTGAATAAAAAGAGAAAAATCTAATAAACATAACGCTGAAAATTTCTTCAAAATCGGATGTAAAACAAGAAAGTTATGACATTTTAAAGTTTCCCTTTATTTCATAAAACAGTTATATGCACATCCTGATCGCTATGCAAATGAGGAGACTGATGATGTCATCCTCTTACTATTTCTTTTGTATTTTATTATATGAAATGTGAAATATTCTAATTTTCTCCTCATTGTCAAGTGAGGCAACAATTAATTTCTCTTGAACATGTGGAATTAGTATTGTTTAATACTATATGGTTCAGTCAAGTTGATCATTATTGTCAAATCTGTAAAAAATGAAATATTGTATAATTCAAACAATAAAAAACAAAAAAATAGTGAGTGAGTGACATAATCGACTCTCTCATTTGCATGTCACTGAGTTGTGCATATCACTGGTTTTTTTTTTAAATAAGCAAAACTTTAAAATGTCATAACTTTCTTATTTTACATCTGATTTTGATGAAATTCTCAGCGTAATGCTAGTTTGATTTTTCTCTATTTATTCAAATCAACATTTGTCTGGGGTGGACTTGACCTTTAACAAGTATTGGCATGTGAAACCCTACCCTTAACAAGTATTGGAAACAAAATGGTACCCTTGACAAGCTATACCCTGAATTGACCCCCTAAACAAGTACAACGATATCTTATTGTTATGTCACTGACGTGATCACGGATGTCAACTTTACCTCTACTTTCAGTGGGTTTAGTACCACCCCACACACCTTGCTCAAATTGGACCCTAAACACTTAATGTTGGGGCAAAAAGTACATCCTTTATAAAGTATTTTAGTCTTTTTATATCCTCGCAAATTGGACCGTAAACACTTAGTTTTCCTAGCAAAATATATACCCTTTTTCCATTATCTTAGTGTTTTTGACACCCTTATTAAGTTACATGTGTAACCTATCTTGAAAAAGAGATCTTTTTACGCGTTTTTGGTCACGCACGGTGATCACTTTTCAATGGAAGTGACCTCCCAGGTGCGGCTGCTACTACTACCATAGCTATTCTACAATTACAACTACTACTACTACTGCTATTGCTACTGTTATCACTACTGCTAGTGCTACTACTTATACTACTTCTGCTCCGCCTCCTCATCCCATTACAACTACTACTACTACTACAATTACTATACTAATTCTACTACCACTACTACCACCACTTCTGATATTACTACTACTATTGCTGCTGCTATTACTACTATTGTTATTATTATTTTACTACTAGTTGCAAAATGCAGATATTTATCAATGTATTTTTCTATAGATAGTAAATATGTTTCTTTGAACTGTATTTTTATTGAAACATTTCCAAACTTCTCCAGTACATGGGCCCCACAAAATGCATTCTGTTCTTGCATTTTTCAATTTGAATTACTGTGAACTGCGACCACTGTACAAGTACTGTCCCATGTATTTGATTCAATATGGGGTCATGTTTTTCATTAGTAGTGAAGTCATTCAATCAAAAATCAATTTCAAATGGCCATATATATATATATATATGTATACATCAGAATTCTGTGATTTCTCTGCTGCAAACTGAAATGTAATGAAGTATCCCTGGACCGGAAATTTATTGAAAATTTAGAGTGTGGTTTTGAAGCAATTTTCAACCATTTTTGGGGGGACTTTTTGAGGTATATTCCCTTTTCAGTTTTGCATGCTCTTTCCTCCTGTTCTCACATGTTCATGAATTCAAAATAAATTAAGAATGGCTGTGGAATGTGAGCAATTGATATTTAGATTTAGATTCAAATCTTGAAAATTTAAATTCAAATCAACTTAAATGAATCTTAGGATTTAGATCTAAATCTGTCTAATTTTTAATCATATATATATATATCTTTCACTTAGATATTTATATATATATATATATATATATATATACCTCTTTCACTAAATTGATGTTTCTCTAATTTCTTCAATTTTTTTCTTCTTCAGAAATTGCATTCTGTAATAAGAGCTATTTTCTCATGTGTCTTAGAATGTATTGAAATTTTGAATGTATTAGGATTTCAGTATACCTTTCTAGAAGTATTTCTAGCTCACATTTTTCAATGTTATAACTATGTGTAGAATACCTCACATCTGCACAAAGCAATTATTGATGATTGGTGTACACCAAGATTACATCGCATGCATTAGATATAACGAGCAACACGTCACTCTACAGCATCATTACCCTACCCTCCTCATTTTAAGCTCTGTTAATCTTTGGACTCGATATTGATGAAAATCACAGTATAGTGTAATGAATCTTAAAGAAAAGTTGTATTCTAAATGTAGAGAGTATTGTATGCTTCTGTTCTATACACACTCTAAATTCTTTTGCATCAACTTGATTTGATAGAAATATCTTAGATGTTGCCGAAAGCCACAAACAAAAAATTAAAGGATTTAGTTCTTTATTTCTATCCATTAGTTTGTTTATTTACCACTTCAATCTATCATTAATTTTCAAGTTTAATTTATTTTTTTGTGTGCACCAACAACAAATCCACATTTGTTTTTAAATAGATGCATGTATGTATGAATGATGTGTTTCTGCGTGATAAAATGAATACCTACCAGTACCAGTATTAATCACTAGGTAGATCTGAATTTGCCAAAGAAAATGTATTATAATTTAATTGTTGTAGCTGTTTTCAAGGCCACTTTCATTATTTCACATTATTGTGATTCTTAAAAAAAGACATTTGGTAATTGTTTTTTTCATTATCATAATTTGAAGAAATATTACATTAAGCAGTACTGCAATGATAAAGTATATATTATTGATTATGATAAGCGATTTTTTTTTTCTTTTTGACTCTCTCAATACAGGAGAAGCATGTTGGTGGACAATACACCCGGTGTCCAAGCAGAGGTCAGAAGGTGAGAAGGTCAGGGTGGGAGATGACCTCATCCTCGTCAATGTTGCCACAGAGAGATATCTGGTAAGATTCAACAAATGAAGAATATTTAATTTGTCATGTTTATCAAATGTATCATCTTCTCAGACAGATTGAAAAATAACAATGATGGACATAAGCACTATACAGTGATATATTATTCCCTCAGCTGTAAAATCAACATGACTTGTGATGGCCCTGGGAAGCAGGGGTGCTGGGAAGCACCCCAAAGTTTTCCGGGGGGTGCTGCATGTATTATTCTCCATAGGCAGCACCCCCTTGAACTCTGGTATAGGTAGGTGTGACATACTGGAGAAATGTAACCAAAATGACGTATATTTTGTATTACAAACCCTTTTTTTCTGCTTGTCAAATTTTTCATCATCACCCCCTGTAAAAAAAAAAATTGTTTCCAGGGCCCTGTGGCTTGGCTACACAAATCCTATGGTACTTCTACACTTCCTTTTTAAGAATTTTAATTGGCTTATTTCATAAATAGTTGCATTCAAATGCAACTCAGACAATCGTTTTCAGGTCCTAAAAGCAGGCATCTGATTGGTTCAAAGTTAAGTTGTGTTTGATTTTTTAATTGTGTTTGATTGCAACTCTTTCAGCAATGGGACTCTGGTCATTAACCATGTATACTGAACAACCAAGATTGACTTCCAGGTACCCTGTTTACACCGGGGTAGTTTCTTAAATCAGTTAAACCTCGTTCTCACTGTCGTGCCATCCGTTAAGATTGGCCTTTCGTAGCTAATCGCGAACATGTTTTGAGCCATCCAAAAGTTTTTTACAATACAAATGATTGCAAGGACTGGCCTCAAGATCTTGCGCGAATCGTGACAGTGGAAACTGGGTATTAGTAAGTTTATAAGACTTGCAGATAACTGTAACACTTTCTTACGCTAAGTGAGATACCCCAAAATATTTCCTGGTGTTTCACCAAAGGGACTGAAATTCGAGTATAACCCTAATAAACTTGTGACAAATTTTCAATTTTATGTTAAAATGCTTCTTTACTTTGATTTTGATCTATGAAGATCATCTTTTAGCTTGAAGTAACATACTGACAGACTGAAATGATTTAGAATTCAATATAATTATAGTACCTGAGAATATACTCCAGGGGTGTTAATCAGAGATTTAATTATTGTTACATAATAAGTGTTACATTATCATATGCACTTTTGCATTTAAGCATGACTCTCAGTCACACTGAACTCTTTGTGAAACACCTCCCAGTTGCTGTAAGTAACTTCAGTAACTTTATGAACACTTTGATGAAATAGCCTCCTGGATGCAATTTTTTCCCAAACAGGTTTACCTATGAAAGTTAGACCCTGCCTCCTGATTGGCTAGCTAGTTGAGCTAGTCGAGATAGAAATCGCATGTGAATCGCGTATCGCATCATCGCACATATCGCAAGCAGAGTCCACGTAGTCAATCAGGAGGCAGTGTTCTACTGTCATTGGCAAACCTGTTTAGAAAAAGAGAGTGGCAGATATTAGTGAGTGTTCTACCAAATGATGCTACTGTCTTTGTGGGGATTTGAAACCTGATCTAATGGTTTACAGTCTGAGAGACATCCATGAATCACAGCACTTGTATGTTTACAAGTTCAAGTATTTATGCAAGAAACATAAGCTTTTTTTTTTCAATCTGTATATTTATCTGTATAAAATGTCTCGCAATGAATTGCTAATGATCACTGTAAAACAATGATATAATTCATGAAATTCCAAGAGCCTCCATCTCCGTGTATTGCATTAATTTGTATAAAGAGCAATGCTGTGTAATGAATTATTAGTGAGATTCTACTTGAGTCTAATCAGTATATGTGCCCATTGAGTCTAAATTAATTGATGGGAGGCCAATTTAAGGAGGCAGGATTTTAATTGAGCCTATATTGCCTCCGTATTTTCCAATTATCATTGAGTGATCAAACAGCTTCTCATAGAAAGGATAATCCTGGATTCATTGAATAATTTGTACTTTTACTTTTTTTATGAAATGGATGAATTTTGATACTTACCTTCCTATTAAAACAAAATATAGGCCTACTTTTCACATTGCCATGTTAAATGGCATGTCCATCCCGACAAAAATTTGATTTAAAATTAAATAAAAAGTAAAAAATCAAACAGTAAAAAATCAGATGAAAAGTAGGAAAGTTTTGTGAAATTAAGTGAAACTTCATATTGTCATAGCTCTCTTACTTTACTTTGAATTTTGATGAAATTTGTCCACGAAAAGCTTTTTTACCAGTAATTTGTTCCCTTTTCTTCCAAATTGGTCGTTTGCTAGGGTAGACCTATGTCAGTGTATGCATACAATACTTATGAAATAATTACTCTGCATTCTTGTACATGTTCTGCTGTTGCCATTCATGACCAAGACCAAAGCTACTCAATATGATATACCAACTTTAACAGAATGCAATCTAAGATGTCCTATGGTCCTTTAATCATTTTACTTTATTTTTTGATTGCTTTGTTTATTTCGTTTCTTTTGGTAAGGGGGCTAATTTTTCACTTATACCCCTTTCATACTGCCCTCTTCATTTTTCACCGGCGAACTTCGCCGTCGAACTTCTCCGCCTCGCATTCCTCACTTTCGCACTGACATTTCTTCCCCGGCGAAAGTCAACGGGCGATTGCAGAACAAACGAACTCCTGTGTACCTTTCATACTGGACACTTTCCCCTTGCTGGCGAACTTCGCCGGTGAAAAGCGCAATACGAAAGGGGTATTAGATAGCAAATGATGTTACATTCAACATTCATTCAAGACATTAATGCAGAAGGGCATTTATTGAATTATTTTCAATTCCCTGTTCATACCACAATCCAGTACAATACAGACTAGCATGATTCATAGTCAGATTTCCAGCAATGATTCAATTAACATACATTCCAGTCCTGTGGTCAGTTTGGCTTGGCTAGACACTTCACCATGCTAAATGCTTCCGCTTGACCACTAGTGCGTTCAAGTATGTGATTGGGCTGGAGTAGTAATTTGACCATATTTGGAAAGGTTGTCTGTGGCAGTATTTCATATGAAGACGATTGGTTATAAAAGCCACCCTTCTTTGTTACTTCTGAAGAAAAAAAAATTTGTTTTTTATATTTTCTACACATTTCTGGAAAAGTGATATTATAATTGTGTTTCCTCATGGTTATCAAAATTGAAATTAAAACCCTTGATTAAAATCAGTCCCTATTTGAATGGTAGACTGATACCAATAAATTGATTTTATCAAAAGAAGATGTATTTCTGCCCTCTTCATTTTTCACCGGCGAACTTCGCCGTCGAACTTCTCCGCCTCGCATTCCTCACTTTCGCACTGACATTTCTTCCCCGGCGAAAGTCAACGGGCGATTGCAGAACAAACGAACTCCTGTGTACCTTTCATACTGGACACTTTCCCCTTGCTGGCGAACTTCGCCGGTGAAAAGCGCAATACGAAAGGGGTATTAGATAGCAAATGATGTTACATTCAACATTCATTCAAGACATTAATGCAGAAGGGCATTTATTGAATTATTTTCAATTCCCTGTTCATACCACAATCCAGTACAATACAGACTAGCATGATTCATAGTCAGATTTCCAGCCATGATTCAATTAACATACATTCCAGTCCTGTGGTCAGTTTGGCTTGGCTAGACACTTCACCATGCTAAATGCTTCCGCTTGACCACTAGTGCGTTCAAGTATGTGATTGGGCTGGAGTAGTAATTTGACCATATTTGGAAAGGTTGTCTGTGGCAGTATTTCATATGAAGACGATTGGTTATAAAAGCCACCCTTCTTTGTTACTTCTGAAGAAAAAAAAATTTGTTTTTTATATTTTCTACACATTTCTGGAAAAGTGATATTATAATTGTGTTTCCTCATGGTTATCAAAATTGAAATTAAAACCCTTGATTAAAATCAGTCCCTATTTGAATGGTAGACTGATACCAATAAATTGATTTTATCAAAAGAAGATGTATTTCTAAATAGAAGCTGAGCTCTTCATACATGAACATGCATTGCAATTTATTATGTTGCATTTATAGTGTTTTATACTCTTGTTAAGAGAAAATGCAGGTAGTATGTTTGAGATTTGATCTCAAAATGGACAGGGTTAAATTTGCATGTAATGGTATGTCTGTCTGATTTACATACTTAGAAATACGGTATGTTGAAATTACGGACCTTTTCTTTTAAAAAAATGAAAGAAATAAACTTTTGTGAAATATCTGTGAAGGAAAAATTGCATATATAGAAATCTTTAACATAGTAGTAGATATATATTTACATGTACGCAAAAATGCAATGATAAATCCAACACAATATGAGATTCTTTACGAGGCAATACAAATTGAGAACTAAAAAGAAAAGGAGTAACGACCCTGGAGGCGGATTTATCCCTAGTTAATCAAATGAAGGTTTAATCTGTTTCTAAATTTCACTGACACCCCTTCATATAATTTATGCAAATTACAATAAGGTTTCCCAAATTACTTGTTACCCCTGAACTGTAAACAATTCAAATATTTTCATCATTTATCATTATTACTATAAATCTATCTTATCGTACAGCATCTATCTGTTGAACGTGATGACCAGCCAATGATAGTGGTAGCATCCTTCCAGCAGACGTTATGGACTGTCGCCCCCATCAGCTCAGGCATCGTCAAGATCAAAGCAATGGGTAAGGTTCTCGATAAAAAATCTTTTTGGAGGAGAGGCATGTAACTTAACTACAATAACTGTTTCATTATCACTGGCAATGAAAGCTGGAGAAAGATAATTTTAATTTAATGTAGGCACTATTTTCATTGAAGGTTGGTAGGGTATATAAATTAGATGTTCAAGAAAAGGGGCTGTGGTGGATTTTAATTTCTTGGCCTTAAAACTTTTTTATTTTTTTTAAAGTTATTGATTAAAGCATCTTTGTTAGAAAATATGTGATAAATGCAGTTCCTGAAAATTAACTACTCCATTTTTTCTGATACACCCTGAAATTGCAAAGAATGTGCATTGGGCTGTGGCAAGGATAACAAAAGTGACAGGTCTACCAAATAATAATGGGAAATTACAATAGTCTGCATGAAATGACTGGAAATGATGTATTTGGATGTGATATTATTTGTATACATGTATGATGTTTATTTTTCAGTCATTTTGGAAGAATGTGTATGAAATAGAAAATCATTATCTATTTTCATTGCAAAGCAATTAGTTTCTCTCCCTAAATTCTTGTAAGGTGGTAATAAGATAAAGTACCTGGGAAATTGAACTACAAGTAAAATATGTTTTAGAAATTCTCTGTGTCAGAAATTGTTTTAAAATGTCTCTTAGCGGTGTAATCATTTCAATTCTTGTAGATATTTGTTTTTGTCAGGCTTTGGTGAATTAAAAATAGAAAGCATCACTATTAATCTTTATATCACTCTAACTGGTTTATATTTCAGCAAAAAGTTATAAAAATGCAGATAAGGTTGTAGGTAGGTTTGAATGAAGGTTTGGAATGATGGTAGTGTTTTAGTGGTGGGTTGATAGGGCTCATGCTCCAGAAACAGCTTAAGGTATATGATGCCTATTTCATTTTGACACCTATTTCATATAGTTATTGGTTCTTGGTGGTGTTTCATAAAACTCTTTGCCAAATGAGAAGCTTCAATTTTTTTTATATGGAGTGAATAAACCAGAACTAGATTTTAGAATAATACACTTCATTCAGGTTCTTGTTAATACAAAACAAATTAACGTACAAAGGTCAGGTGTCAACTGTAGCTGAATGGAATCAAAGTCATTGGTAATTAAAAACAGATCATCATTTATAATGTCATGCAAAACTTACAATTAGCTTTATGAAACAGCCCAGTTCAAGTTCCAACACATCCATCTAATGTAGTACCAGATTTCTGTCTGGTCATATTCCATCCAAGTCCACAAACAAAATCTTTGACTTGACCAACCCTACTCTAAAGTAACAAAGATGTGTGTATGACAATTTGGACGCAAGGTTTTTCAGGTCTTATTACCTAATAGTCTAATGATTATATGGCTAATCCCATTTAATCTAATTTGTATACATATTTGATGCAACAATTTTGGTTTAATAGCCGCTTTGGTTGATTTCAGTTTTGTGTCATTAAAAATGGTCTTATTGCAACTTTGTCCCATTCTCCGTTGTGATAATTTGTTGCAAATTGTATTGGTTTGTAATCAAAACGGGCATAAGTAACCTGAAAATTACCTTTAAATTATAAATGGCCATAAATGCACTTTTACAATTATTACAAGACAAAATTGATTGTAGAGCCAGTGGCAATTTTCTAGGCTAAGTGTAACATAAAGAATTCAGACATTTCATCAACAAAATAATACAAATATACCTGTTGCTGGGACATGTGTGCTGAAATTAATGTTGGTGGTGGAGGTATTAATTATGGTGGTGGTTATTCTTGCCTTAATCGGTGGTTGTGGTGGTAGTGGACGTTTCATTGTTATACAGGTCTTTTATTAATATTGGTGGTGGTATAATTATGAGGTAAATTCGAAAGACGTGTTCTTAGAAATATTCCTTGAAATGGGGATGGTGGCTGATGTGGTAGTGTTGTGGGTGTTAATCAGGTTGATTCATTAAGGGTTTGTGGTAGTTCAACACATGGTGGTGGTGGTTTGATTGGAGATATTGCCGGAGACTGAGATTATAGTTGAATGAATGAATGAATGAATCTTTATTTCGTTTCAATTCCGATATCAAGCAACAACAATAACAACAGTAGATTATTGGGATACAAGTACATAGCAAAGAACAAAAGTAAATAATTACAGGATAATATACATAATACATGCACTACTTTTTATGGAACATTAGTAACACCCATGAGAACAGACGGAAATGAAACGTGGTGACCTACTAAGAAGCTTAGCTTGTGGGCCATAGGCCACCAGAATGTAAAAAAATTATATTAGCAATCATTTTAAAACATCATAGAACAAGCAAACAAAAAATTTGAGTAAATAACCAAAGTACAGATATACATATTTACAAAAGATACACTAAAAAGTAACAAAAAGGTGAAATGCAGAATGCAAACATTCTATTAGACCTAAAGTATAAGAATCTAAAATTCAAAAAGAAGAAAGAAAAGAGGAAAATATAAAGAAAATAGGCAGAGCTCTATTTTTGCATAGATAATTGTGGGAAGAATACAATTTATAAAGTTAGACGAGATATAACAAGCAGGCATTCGTTTACTGATTTAAGTATTTCTTCAGTAAATCGGTCTTCAACTTGTTTCTAAAAACACTAAGGCTAACTGTTTTCTTCAATGAAGAAGGAAGGGAGTTCCATAATTTTGGCCCTGTATAAACGAATGTATTTAGCCGAAAACTAGTTTTGACCAATGGCAAGTGGAGAAAAGAAACTTGTCTTGTATAGTAAGAATGGATTTGGTCATTTCTAACACATAATGAATCAAGGGCAAGTGGAAGTTCTCTTTTATTTAATTGATACATAATGCAACCAAGGTTGAGATCAAATATGTCATGTAAATTAAGGAACTTGTTTTCATAAAACAAAATATTTGTGTGAGATCGTGAACTTACTCCACATACTAGTCTAATTACCCTTTTCTGGACTTTAAATAACCCATCTAAATGAACTTTAGCAGCGTTACCCCAGGCAAGGATGCAATAATTCAAGTAAGGCAAAATGAGAGTTGAGTACAACATGCATAAAATATTTTTTGGGAATATACTCTTCAATGAATTAATGACTCCTGAATTTCTGGAAAGAAGTTTACATAAATAAGATATGTGAACTTTCCAATTCAGCTTACTATCAATGTGTACCCCAAGGAATTTTGTACTCAAGACTTCAGTAATCTGAACATCACTGATTGTAATATTATCTGGCAATGTTGCTAGGGTGTTGCTGAATAACATGTAGTTTGTTTTAACAAGATTTAAGGAAAGCCTGTTAGCAATGATCCATTCGTTAACAGAAATCAATTCTGAATTGATAGTTTGCAATAAATTGCAGGGGTTCTTTTCAGAAAAAAATATGCTTGAGTCATCTGCAAACAGGATAAATGAAAGGATTTTTGAAGACTGAGGGAAATCATTAATATATATGAGAAATAAGATAGGTCCAAGGAGTGAACCTTGTGGCACTCCGCATGTAATTGACTGCATAGAAGACTTAACACCATTTAGAAAAACAAACTTTTTTCTATCAGAGAGGTAGCTCTTGAACCACTCCAAAACCTTACCCCGGAATCCATAGAAAGATAGTTTATACAAAAGGATGTCATGGTCAATTGTGTCGAAGGCTTTGGAGTAGTCTAGGAATATACCGACAGTATGTAGCCCATTATCTTTTGCGGAAGAAATTTTGTCAATAAAATGTAACAGAGCATGAGAGGTGGTATGTTTTTCACGAAAACCAAATTGTTCAGGAGCGAGAATATTATTAATTTTCAAAAATTTCATAACACGAACAGAAATTATCTTTTCAAGAATTTTAGAAAAACATGTAAGAAGAGAGATGGGCCGGTAATTTCCAATTTCCTGAGGGTTTCCCTTTTTGTAAATCGGCACAACTTTGGCTATCTTCATACTCAAAGGAACGATTCCATATACAATAGATAAATTGAATATATGAGTAATAGGAGAAACAATAACATCAATAACTTCTTTAATAAGCTTATTAGATAGGCCATCATACCCAGCAGCCTTATTTGTTTTCAAATTATGAACAATGTCAATCACTTCCTTTTCAACGACAGGAGTAAAGAAACATGAACAGGGAAGTCGATTACCAAGGTAATCATGGAAGAGTTTTTGACTTGCGGGAAGACTAGATGACAATTTATTTCCTATTGATGAGAAGAATTGATTACAAGCGTTACTCATTTGTACATGATCTTCAGTCAAAACCCCATCTACTAAAAGTTTAGAGGGACCCTGACTCTTTTGTTTTGAATTTAGCGTTTGTCTTATAATTTTCCAGGTTCCCTTCATATCTTTGAAGACTGACTTAAACTTTTCATCATAATATGATTTTTTAGCGTCTCGTAGTAAAGATGTTAAAATATTCCTATAGCAAGAGTATTTCTGCTTCGCTCCTAATGTTCTCCTTAGTTTAAACTTACAAAATAGTTTATAAGTTTAAACTAAGGAGAACATTAGGAGCAAAGCAGAAATACTCTTGCTATAGGAATATTTTAACATCTTTACTAGTCATTGTGGTAGATGGTAGACTTGGTGGTGGTGGTGGTGGTGGTGGTGGTAATAGAATTACTGGTTACTAGTCATGGTAGTAGTGTTTGTTTTGTTGGTGATGGTTCTGGTGGCGGGAGTGGTAGTAATTACATCATTAAGAGTGATGATGGGGATTGAAGCAAAGAGACGGTGGTAGTAATACAAGTTATAATACTCAAAGAATGAGAGTGGATTCGTGAACAGTATAGAATATTTTAATTCTTAATGTAACTACAGTAATAGGGATGAAATATATTAGCTTCTAACCATAAAAAGGCTATATTGTGATTTAACTTAGAAAAATCTATGATCTTTGAATAGTAGTTAAAGTCAAAACAATTTTTAATTTTTTCTTTTTCATCAATAATGAAAACTTATTTTTGCTCATAATATCAAGACTATTCTTTCTACATATTTGGAAATTGTAATTGTGCATAATTAAGCAAAATACAGTGAGGAATCATTGAGGTCAGATGTATTTTCCCCTGGTATGATTTTTATCAGAGGCAAAAGAAAACAATTTATTACCAGTTGATTCATATCTTCTGTAGATTGCAGATAAGGGGTTTAAGTTCCATTCTGAATTGAAGGATGAATTATATAGATAGTGAAAGAATGAAGAAATTTACTAGATTGAGAGAAAGAGAAAGAGAGGGAGAGAGAGAGAAAATAAAAAGGAGAGAAACAGTGGAAGGAAAATGTTGAGGAGGATTAGGATTAGTGAAATGTATTTGGAAAAGATTATGCTGTGCGAGATAATTACTGAAAGGGTTACTCATGAATTATTCACATAGCATTCAACTTTAATAAAAATTAATAAAAGAGAGGGGCGAGTGGAGGGGGCAGAGAAAGTAAGGAGGGTAAAAAGGGAGGAAGAAAAAGAGAGAAAGAGTGGGAGAGGATGCAAGCGTGCTAATCAAACTCAAACAAGGGATTTTGTTCAATTTTCATTTCATTATGAATGCAAGATAAACCACAGTTAGAGTTGTTTAGACCAGATAATAAGTGGCCAATCAAAAGAAGGATACCGCAATTGGAAAGTCGTGACCCGTCTGCAAATACAACCAGCATTCCAGCACATCAGTGTATATTATGGACCCTCTGTGCACCCATACTTTGTCAACTGGCAAATTTGTCATCGTCTGAATTGGTGCTGTTACTTGCGTAATGGCCAGGCATGGAGTAGATTCTCTCCCCAGGCCAGGCTAATAGCAGAATTAAAGAAACAGATGTATCGAGGATTGGTCCATTTTAGATGCAATATCTTCCTCACATCCGCTCCATTCCAATCAATACCTCATCCATCTGGGCAAAGTAAAGTCCAAGGCAGTACATCAAAAAAGTTTGTCTGTTTCTGTGAATAATATGTATCTGTCTAGATTTGCTGGATCCTTTAGATATGTTTTGTTATTACGAGAAAACCCCCAAACAATCAGTAACATCTGCTCTAGGATTGTTCTTCTTAACATTGGTTTTGTGGTTATTCTCATTCATTATGAATGAAGCTATGTCGGTCGATATTTCATGTTCAATATAATTTTTTGTGTGTGCACAAAACTAACTTGGTATATGTTTTTAGAAAAAATTTCCTTGTGCAGGTGAAATTACAACTTATTGAAAATTAAGATAAATAATCAAGAAGTTTCAAACAAATTGATAGTTGACCACGATCTTGAATATTCCCCGGGAGTTTTTACCTGCATGCATTGGTTTTAAGGGTTAGCTTTGAGGTTAGGTTTTTGAATTTTGCTAAGTGTACATATTTACATTTGCAATAATTGGCATGAGCCCTTTGTGGCAGATAAATGAAATAGTTAATATGGGTAACTGAAAAACTCATTCATAAGTTGCAGTTGGAATCAAAGTAGTTGATATCTAGATCTAATGGAATATGGCTAGTAGACAATAAGCTTGTGGCTTTTGCTTTCATGCAATATTCATGAGAGTCGTTCCCTCTATGAGGAATATGATGCAACAATTCAACAATATCAGTGGAAGATACATGTATATTGTGTGCAGCGTACTTGGGAAATATTATTTGGAATCAAGAGAAATGTCTTGATTTAAAAGGCTCTGAAAGCAATAATAACCATTATTCAATCAGCTTCGGGGCCCGATACAGAAATAATTGCAATCAAATGTAATTCAAGCAAAAACTTGTCTTGATTTTTCAATCAGAAGGGCAAATTTTAGACCTACATTTGGTTTATTTAGTTGCATTTTAACACAAATTTCTGCATGGGTCCTATGACCTGAGGAGAGAAGGAGGGGGAGAGTATAAGAGAGAGAGAGAGAGAGAGAGAAATAGAAACAGGTTGGTAAAAATTTCTTCCAAAGAACTCTACAAATCATAACTGGTCGTGAATCATGTATTATTATTTTTTTACTTCAAAGTTATGTTTTCCATTAATTCATCTGTAACCAATGGATTTATGAAGAATTTATTGATGAAACAATTAAGTGACACATTTTCCTGTAAATAATATTATGGTGGCATGTAAAAAGGGACTGATACTTATTTTGTTCAGAGAGGGTATCACAAGAACCCATTCTCATTACCTTTTAACGTGTAATGAGAACGGTCAAAGAGGTCTTGGAAGCAACCTTCTAAACTGGTTTAAAAAAAAACCACCTCGCGATGTAGTTGTCAAGATCGCTTTGCCTTGTTAAACTGGTTATAGCGTGAGGACACAACCGTTCTTCTGGAAGTGATCTTCACCCATGTTGTGTGTAGAATGCCTATGCTGCAGTTTCAAATTTCGCGGAAACTGAGAGCGCACCCACAGCAACAAGATTGCTTTTCATGAAGTGGTTTTGACAACCACTTTCAGGTGATCAAAAGGGAATGCTAGCAAAGCGATCTTCCAAACTGGTTTCCTGAACCGGTTTCCAGTTAACTAGTTTTTAGGATTGTAATGAGAACGGTGTCTAACCATAGTTTATTTGGGTTTATTTTGAATCCCTATAATTTTAAAGTGTGATATGGTCTCTAATTCTTTTATTGATCCTGTTTGCTCAAGAAATGAAAATAACTTGGCATAGAAAATCTTGAAAAGAGGAAACTTGCAACTGGAGCATGAAGAAAGCAGTTTTCAATCAATGCTAGATCATTGATCATCTGGAGGCATGCGGTAGTGGGTAACTTGCGGAATGGCTCATGGTACTTGACATAGAGAGCGGAACACACTTCAAAATTTTAGCCAAACAGGCTGAAGAATAGAAATGCATATTGAGAGGATGTGAAAAGTTTTATCGACCTGTTGCAAAAGGTATTGCAACATAACGGGATAGCTTCAGACACTTTGGGGGAGGTAAGCCAGGTATGTATACGTTAGGGATGTATATTGAGAGGGTGTGTGAGTTTTATCAACCGCTTGTAAAAAATATTGCAAGAGGACAGCTTCTGATATTTTTAGGGGGCAGGTTTTAGCTAAACATGTTTCAGTGGAGAAGGTATACTGGAGGAATGTGGAAACTTATATTGACATATTACAAAAAATGTTATGTTAGCTCTAGAGTAAGCAGTGACTGCCGGAACTGTCCTGAATGGCTTCTAAACACTTCAGACCAATATTAAAAAATTTCCCGCACTGGATAGTGTTTGTGGATATGTTTAGTCACATAAGAAACGGGAGAAGAAGGAGGATAGACAGAAGAAGAAAAAAATGAAGAAAGACAGAACAAGATGAGAAGTCAGAAAAGAAGAAGGAGAAATATTTCACATATATATAGCTTTTGATACGTCAGAATACCGTATCTAAGCTAGTGCTCTACAGATGTATTTTAACTCCACTCTTGTCTTCAGCATGTGTATGTAGTTCTAGTCTAATCACAGATTGAGGGGCTAGCTTCATGTGTCCATCATTCACACCTGAGGGGTCCCCTTAGGGACAGTTCTGTCTCTATTGTTTTCCCAGCTGTGAAATTATATATCGCCCTACAAAATCAAAAGCCGCAATTCAGAGGACCGCAGCAAAATGTCAAGATGGACGCATGTCGATTCATTGATTGGCCTTTGGAAGAAGAAGGCAGAGAGTGGGAAAGGCTATGTTTTGCAAATAAATTTTTATCTTCTAGGATAAGAATGTTTTCTTTAGAGATCATGTTTTCTTTAGATTGGTTTTTGGGATGGCACATTCTTTGCACAGCTTGTTCATTCCTTCTTGACTTCAAAAGTAAATTTGACAATACTTGCTTGCGGACTGCAGAAGATGAATTTAGTTATCATTAATACAGGTCATTTTGTCCATGCAACTCTTAAGCATGAAAACGTTGATTAGGGTTTGTACATTAATTTGTAATTTTGAGGAGTTAGAAGTGAACTTATTGATGCAGAATAATCATCACAACTTGATTCATTGCAACATAGTAGTGAATGCCCTTTACTCAGCTTATTGGGGTTACATAATAGTTTTTGGAAAGGGGCAGAATGTTTTAATATAGTTTTGCCCTTCCAATTGAATGTCTAATCAGTATGTGTGGAGCCACTTTTCGTTACATACTACATGGATGTTTTGGTGACTGAATGTATTATATGCAGAGAGTGTCCGTTTTGAGTTTATTTTCAAAGGGGAAAAACGCTAATGGTATTAGATCCTCTCTCTTACAAATCACTGAGGTATTTATGGTTTGGTAACTGGAGATGCATTTTCAGAGTAAACAAGGAGATTCAGTTCTTTCCTTTCAAATCTTTCTGTCAGCTTATATATTTAGATTTCAAGAATCAACTTTCTACCCTGTGAAGAAAGATGAGATGGTCATACATGGGCATTTTCACCACAGATGGATACAGAGGCAAAAAAATCAAATTGATATTTATGTCAAATGCTCTATGATTTTTAATAATACAAGACCTGAAGTTTCTGGGACAATTTTTTTTTCTGACTCTGGCAGCCATTTTCTATTTCAAAATGGCCGCCAAAGTATGGATACAAATTAGTGTTGAAAATTGTATATTGATACATATTTTGTTTTGACAGATTTTTAAAGAACAGGTTTGATCATGATGCTTTCCCCTGTGATTTAGCTTGCGGCAATAGCACTTTATAAAATCCCATAGAAAGAAATGCCAGTAATTCATTTATCTGATAAAAAAATATTGATGAAGTATGTGATATGGTATGTACCGTCAGTTACCAAAAACATGAACTTTTTTTCTCATTTCCCAGAAAAGAGGATATATTAAATGAAACTTTGTAGATTTCCTCCTTAGGTAACACCCTTCTACACCAAAATTAAAAATAATCAATGAACAATCAAGCCATAGGGTACCATTGAATATGTGTAACGTCAGTTACCAAGTGGAAAATGTAATGTCAGTTACCGAGATGTAATGTCAGTTACCATGATAAACGTTGGTTACCAATACTGAAATGCAAATGTGGTCAATTTTATGGTGAAGAAATATTGTATACTTGTTATTTAAGTCTTTCACTTAGTTAAATTACTCCAGAAGGAGCTTGCTGTTGACTTTTAAAAGGTATAGTTCACAAGGAATACTATATAAAATTATGAAGGAAGTTGCATTCCAATCGTGCAAAAAAATTACTGTGAAATTGCATACACATGTGTACATGTACTTACCAAGTACCTGATTGTTTGTTTCAGACAAATATATATATTTTTTTCGGGGGGGGGGGGTTTTTCAAACCTATTGCCTAAATAAATGATAATCTTAACATTGTGATGAATGAGGGTTTCCAGGGCCCATTTTTTAGTTTCTAGGATTCTTTTGAGCATTGCCAGGCTAAAAGTTAATTCCAGGTTTTTATACCTGTTAGTAGTGTAGATGTGTGATACAATTTTTGTTTTTGGTTTACAAGTATAGATGAAAAGTGAAATTTGACTGTTCTGATCATGGATCTAAAACTGTGTCTTCTTTTTCTAATTTACAAATAGTTCAGTTTCAGTTTAGAAGCTGGAGTCCATTTTTTGTTGACAGCTTAAAAATAAATTAGCAAAGAGAATGATTAAACAAATTATGAAGAAAATTGAAATCCAACAGATATGAACAAGCATTGCTTGCACTGACCAGAATACAGATCAATAAAACTGCATGGCTACATGAGATTCGGGGGAGGGGTAGCCTAGGGGAGGAGACCCTTATTCATTTTGGCTTTTTTGAGGGGAGGGGGAGGTTGGAGAAGGAGAAGGTCTAAAACTTCAATATAAAACTAATGAATATATGTATTTCATCCTTCACATCTTGATCATAAGTTCCCTGATTTTCAAGTTCCTTGTATAAGCTTATATTTGAAACATGATCCCATTTACAAGGTCTCTCTGTTTTGTTGTTGCCAGTACAATATCTCATGTTTGGGCCCCATTATGTATTCCTGAGAATCAAGTTTCTAAGAATAAGGGTAAATTTCTGACAACTTTTATAATGATTTTTTGGTTATATTCTTTTATTGTCACAGGTAAATCGCATGATTCTCTGAGCAAGGTCTGTCAATGAATATTAAAAAAAGATCTAATGAAATCAGATAAAAGAAGAGAAAATTAATAAAATGTTAATGTATTATGATTCAGAGGTATATTATACATAGAGTTAAAAACAAAGTAAAGGCATGTTCTCATGTTAAGTCAAAAAGAACTATTTTAAATGATTACATGAAATATGTTTGGAATAAGCTTACTTGAGAAAGAGATTGATCAATTAAGCATTTTGATAATCTTACCTGATGGTTGCTACATGTAGTCATGTATGCAAGTTACTCATTTAAGATCCAAAGAAATATATTGAAACCCTTGAAATTAGAGTGAAATATAATATGAATATCAATTCTTCAATGCAAGCCTTTGTTGTTATTATGGGGTTTGTTTGTATGAAACTACCAGACATCCTGCATGTTAAGAGTATTCAAATGCTTAACTTCCTTTATTGTGTCCATGATGGCTCAGAGGTGGGGCGTCGCCCCATGAACGGGAGGTTGTAGGTTTGATTTCCGGCAGAATCGAAAGACCAAAGACTTATAAAAAATGGGGCCTTCTACCTTCTTGCTTGGCGCTCAGCATTTAGATAGGAGAAGGGTAATAATAACATGTGTTATACAGGGCTCGCTCAAGAGCAGTCTTATGATTGCAGTGGCTACCCTGGGTAAATAAAACATTATTATTATTATTATTACTACTACTACTATTACTACTACTATTTCTACTACTACTACTACTACTACTACTACTACTACTACTACTACTACTACTACTACTACTACTACTACTACTACTACTACTACTACTACTACTACTACTACTACTACTACTACTACTACTACTACTACTACTACTACTACTACTACTACTACTACTACTACTACTACTACTACTACTACTACTACTACTACTACTACTACTACTACTACTACTACTACTACTACTACTACTACTACTACTACTACTACTACTACTACTACTACTACTACTACTACTACTACTACTACTACTACTACTACTACTACTACTACTACTACTACTACTACTACTACTACTACTACTACTACTACTACTACTACTACTACTACTACTACTACTACTACTACTACTACTACTACTACTACTACTACTACTACTACTACTACTACTACTACTACTACTACTACTACTACTACTACTACTACTACTACTACTACTACTACTACTACTACTACTACTACTACTACTACTACTACTACTACTACTACTACTACTACTACTACTACTACTACTACTACTACTACTACTACTACTACTACTACTACTACTACTACTACTACTACTACTACTACTACTACTACTACTACTACTACTACTACTACTACTACTACTACTACTACTACTACTACTACTACTACTACTACTACTACTACTACTACTACTACTACTACTACTACTACTACTACTACTACTACTACTACTACTACTACTACTACTACTACTACTACTACTACTACTACTACTACTACTACTACTACTACTACTACTACTACTACTACTACTACTACTACTACTACTACTACTACTACTACTACTACTACTACTACTACTACTACTACTACTACTACTACTACTACTACTACTACTACTACTACTACTACTACTACTACTACTACTACTACTACTACTACTACTACTACTACTACTACTTATTATTATTATTATTATCATCATCATCTAATTTAGATTAACCCATTGAGTACTGAATTCTCTCATTTCCATGTAGTCTTTGTACAGGGACCACTGGGTTCCAGTAGGCAACGGGTTGAACAGAATTGAGAGGGCTGGCTCATGGTGTTAAGTTTACCAAACAGAGAGATGTTTATCTCGTTATGATGAATTCAGCTTTAATGCGAACTTAGCATTTCTGATGACATTGATACTAGACATGAATATTAAAAGGCAAAGACAAGGGAAATTATTGTCAACATTATTCCTTAGATAAAGGTCATATATTGAATTTGTTGAGCAAAGAATACCTATCATATGAATTTCAGATTTCATCGGAGGCAGGAGAACATTTAATCTGTTATGCATTGCTTTGAAATACAAATGGGACCTATATAGGTTTATAGTGTGAAATTAATTCTGTTATCTAGAAATGGAGATATTACTTACATTACACTTAAATGACAAGTCCACCTCAACAAAAAGTTGATTCGAATAAAAAGAGAAAAAACAAACAAGCATAAACCAGAAAAAGAAAATAAGTAAAACTTTAAAATATCAAACCTATCTTATTTTACATCCAATTTTGATTATATTTAAAAGCTATGATTGTTTTATTTTCTCTATTGATTTAAAGCACTTTTCTCTTGGGTGGACTTAATCTTAAACATTGAATATGCACAGTAATTTTGGTCACACAAATATAGCATGAGTGGACTGCAGTGCAATAATCTTGCCATGAAAGATGTGAAATAATTTTGTTATAAGTATTTTGATTAGGATCTGATAAATGAGAGGTATACTGAATCTTCCCAGTGTATAATCAACAACATCAGGGCCCTGTGGCATAAAAAGTTACTATTAAAGTAACTTTGCCATCCATCAGTAACTTTCATGAAATCCTTGACATTGATTGGCTGTTAATAATAATAATAGTTATAATAATATGCAACATTTATATAACGCTTAATACTAATGTTTCTAAGCGCTTCATATTATTACCCCAGCTTTAGCAGGGCTAACCTGATCATGCGTTCGGGCATTTGAAGAATTCCATCCTGCCAGGTACCCATTTTCTACACCTGGGTGAAGAGTGGCAAATGTAGATAAACGCCTTGTCAAAGGATGCGAGTGCTGTGGTAGGATTTGAACTATGTTGAGCCATGTTATCATGATAGTTGCCATTGGATGACAAAGTGACCACGATAGTAGCTTTTATGCAATGGGCACCTGATTGTTTTCAGACAAAATAGAAGTTGCAAACTATCAACTTAGATCACCCTTTGCACAGACTGCATGGATGGCCGAGTGCAACTTTATGGTATTCCCTGTCTTGTGAAATGATAGATATCATGTTAAGTAACTACTAACTTGGCTTATAAAGCTGTGACTTTTCCTGTCTGCCAAAAAGGATTGCAATAATCAAATTTTCAGCTGAATTCATTTTCAATTCTGAACAAAGTTGTGGATTACCTTTAATGGTAACTTTGCTCTCAGGGTTAGCATTCGTGGAAACCTTGAATTTCCATTGTCTGGTTTGCAACATTACTAATGAATTTCATGCAGTAATTTTCAAGGACAGACACAAGCTACAACCATAATAGAGATGAATGTTATAAATATATTCCCTATCAGTGAGAGACAGAGAAAGAGAATGAGATAGCAAGCAAGAAAGAAAGACAAAAATATTGGCTGAATGGAAATTTTATACTTGAAGTCCTATATGTTCATATCTTTGTTAGATATATCAAGTGAGTATTGTAAAAAAAAAAACCATTGCCCTTTCCATGAAAATAAATTGTTCATTATTTTTGCACATGAGAAATCAAATTGTAATTGTTATCTAGTCTTCATTTATTTGACAGTGGGGGCTATGCCTAACATCTAGGTAATAGATTTTTCTAGACGTAGGAAATGAGAGAGAAATACTGCTTTCATGAAAATTCATCAAATATTTACAAAGTCTAATTTTTTACACTTTGATACAGTGACATTAATTGTAAGCTGTTTTCCGATATGTTGTATACCATAGATTACTCTTTTTCTGTCCATGATAAGTGAATAAGTTTCTTTTTCTTCTCATAAACATTTTTAAATGTACATGTGTATTTAGTAAATCAAAATAATGAAATCATCTGAAAAAATGACACTTTATATTACTAGCCAGACAGTACACCTTATACAGGAGATTGGTCACATATATTCACAAAAATAAAATTACTTTAATTTGATTCATTTTTGTCAAAATCAGTTATGAATATTTTAGTTTCTTTCTTTTTCCTGCTTTAATGAGAACCAACTTTATGTCAGCTTGGTATTTCCCTTCAAATATGATTTTGTAAAATCCCTTGGTACATAACCTTCTGATAAGTGATGTTCATGATTAATTCAATGGTTATCCCCTATAGATAATGATCTCTGCCATTACATCACCATATAAATGATTTTAGTGTGGTGTATTGCGAGATGTTTTTGATAACACAGACTGCTACTTTCACAGCTATGGCATGTACTGTAGGATAAAACAATGCTTAAGAAAAGCTGTTGAAGCGCCAAACGAAGACCAAATGCTGGAAAGCGAGGCATTAGCATGTCGAACAGTTGTTTTCACTGGATAATGAGATCAGTGGCCGATCTGCCCCCCAGGCCTGCGAGGGGAGCGCAAGGCTGGTTGCAGATGAGTCTAGCTCACAAGGGGCCCCTCTCCATCTAGAACAGTAGGATGTAGTATGTTGTTGTGTGTACGATATGATGAGTGAGTGTGTGAGGGTATGTGTGTGGATCTTAGGAGGGTGGGGTACCTGGCACAAGAAGAAATGAAATTTATGGGGGGATGTTTATCATTTTACTCTTGTTTATTTTCTTGATTGATAGAATAGCTAAAAAAATAAAAAAGGGGCTACTTCCATTAGAATAAATGAAATTAGGTTATAAATCTTGTCTACATGGGAACAAGAAAGTACCGCCCCTTTCCATACTTACAGGAATGACTTATTTCAATAGTCAATGGGTTCATGCCATAAGTTGTTCAGCCATTTCCTTTTAAAAGATGATATATTAGGCCTTATCTATTGAAAAAAATAAAGTAAAAATGTTATAGTGATGTGAAGAGATGATTTTGATTGGCACTGTTAAAAACCAATCAACATCAACAACAAGACTGAAGTTCACCCTGACGAAAAGTTGATTTTAATAAAAACATAAATATTAGACACAACACAGAAAGCAAATGTAAAAGCCCACATACATGCTTCTGATTGCTTGAAAATCAAGATGACTTTAATTTTTAAAGTTATGTTTTTTGGCAATGCTTCTTCAACGGGCGTCAGGAATGTAGAAAACAACATTTCTCACCCAAGATAGTATCTGATAAGATGGACTTCCTTTCAACATGGTGTGGTAGATTTAATCTTTTAAGATAGAGGTCGTGGTTTACTCTGGATATTACTTGATTATCCTGTCATTTAACATCAACAACAAAAAGACCCCCCCCCCCTTTATTTTAGATATTTAGGTATGTTTTTTTCTTCATTACTGTAACCTTTACACATATTTTCTATTTTAATCAAGTGACTGTTTACTACATGTTCATCCTCTACCAGTCTCATTAATTCCAATGAATGTGCAAATCAATACTAACCTCTCCACTGTTTATCAAGGTGTTCATTCTTTTATATTCATATCCCTCTCTTTGTATATGTTTACAATGAAATGAAAATGTCAAGGATGCAAAAGCGCCTTTTTATTACATTATAAATTTTAATTTGAATGTCAGTTAATGTTGAAAAAAGTTGTTTATATGTATTCTATATTATAACTTCATAGATTCTAATGTCAAGTCCACCCCAGAAAAAAAATGTTGATTTGAATCAATAGAGAAAAACCCAAACAAGCATAACACTGAAATTTTCATCAAATCAGATGTAAAATAAGAAAAGTTATGACATGTTAAAGATTCCCTTATTTTTCACAAAATAGTTATATGCACAACTCAATGACAAGTTATATGCACAACTCAATGACATGCAAATGAGAGACTTGATGATGTCCCTCTCACAATTTCTTTAGTTCTTTATTGTTTGAATTATGCAATATTTCACTTTTTACAGATATGACAATAAGGACTAACTTGATTGAACCATAAAATGTTCAAACAATGGAAATTCTACATGTTCAAAGAGGAATACAACTTTCTTTCACATTACAATAGAGAGAAAATGAGAGTGTATAGTATTTCATATAATGAAATACAAAGAAATAGTGAGTGGGTGACGTCACCAGTCCCCTCATTTGCATTCCAACCTGGATGTGCATATACTGTATTGTGAAATTAAGTGAAACTTAAAAATACTTACTTTACTCCGATTTTGATGAAATTTTCAGTGTTACACTGTTTGCTTTTTCTCTTTTTATTCAAATAAACTTTGTTGGGGGGGGGGGGAACTTGTCATTAATATATGGACATTGTGAATGTCAAGTTTATATTGAAGTTTTTGATATTTTTCATTTCATCATATGACATACCTTGGGGCAATTTCTGTCCATTAGTAATAAGAAAATATTATTTTTTATGGATTTTGCATCTCACCAGATTTTCTGTTGTCTGGATTATGTTGTCTTTCTTATATTTTACTTCCCCTTTCTCATTCTCTAATCTTCTCTCTTTCTCGGTCTATTTACACATCTATACTCCTCCTTTTGTCTCTTCTATTTCTGATCCCATTTCCTGTCTCTTTTATTCAATTAATTCTTTCCCTTTCTTCCTTTTTGTCTTTGCTTTCTCTGTCTTTCATGTTTTTAAAATTCTGTTCCTTCTTGTGTTTTGTTTTCATGAATTTCTATTCATTACGCTGTAAAAATATTGAATCTTCAATTTTGTAACTCTCTTGCCTCCTTACTGTCATATTTGTTCTCCATTTCTTTTGACTTTCATCTTGGTAGGATTCCTCAACGGTCTGGACACCCTGAGATTCTCCAGGGGCCACATGGATGAGTTCCTGACGGTTCCACCAGTCGGATGCAAGGACGATGACAACATCAGGTAATCCGCCACGTGACTCATGGGATATGTATACCAACCCTCCAAGCGAGGGCCTCCTATAGTAGCCCCTCTCTGCCAAGCATTTGATCAAAACCTGTTTTGACCTTTTACTCAGTGGGATAGACATGTAACGCCATAACCTTTCGGCAATGTGACAGTCACCTAGATATCTGTCGCAATTATTCTTCCTAAAGTTCTAGAATTGACACTTCCTGATATTTGTTTTCATCCTCGGGGAATCACCAAATCCTTTCCATAATCCTTTTGATATAGTCTAATGTGTTTGCCTACAGACATTCATTGTTACTATACTGTATTCCAAAGCAACCCTCTTGTCTTTAAGCTACAACTAGTCATCCTAATTGCCTAGTTATACATGATAATGTAGTTCTTTATTTTTCATATAAAGTTATAAAAAAAATCACACACAAATTGATGTGGTGATTGTATTTGGAGCTACAACTGAATGTTTAAAGGCGTTCTTAACATCCTTCTTTGACCCTAATTTGTTTTTATAATCCTTTGAAATGTTTAATAATTCTTTTATAATTTAGTTTGTCAATAACCCCCCCCCCCCATATATCGTTTAAGAATGATTAGAAAAAATTATCATGCGACAGCAGCAATGAGAACATCTCCAAGTTACATGTATATTTATTTCTATCTGGTTTATTTTTTTCATCATGGATATAAAAAGGGATGATGCCATATCCCTCTTCAAAGTGCATAGGTATGACAACTATTATCATTCTATGGTGGAAATGACGATATCTTGACAGTTTGGATGCTACTTTTATCTATTACTGTTGTGAGGTTGGATATGCTGTATTATTATTATCTATACAAAGTGTTTTGTCATCAAAATAATTTTCCATACTTTCTGTACTTTCTGTAGATCTTTACAAGAGAAAAATTGAATAAATTTAAGTAGTATTTATCAATTGTAGGTCTTATTTGTGATTTTAATTATGAGCAAATTATGTGCAAATTGTGGTTGTTACTAAAATTATTCTAGTTATTAAAGTGTTCCTGGAGACTCTCCTTTGATTGAATAAATGATTTCTGAAGGTGATAATAATATGTAGAAACACTTTGGTAGATTTTTCTTTATCAGAAAGTATGTAATGTACATACAACAAATTATCATTATTTTTATTTGTTGATGAAAGTAATTTGATGTTTTTGATATAATGCAACTGATGTTATGTTTTCAATCATTTTTGTTACAGTGAGGTGGCTTATGAGACAGGCTCAGTGGCCCAGTATGCAAGGTCCCTATGGAGAACCGAACTCATCTTGAAAAAGTAAGATTTCGTTTCCACCTATGTGAGTGAAACGTGGAAGCGTCGTGGTGTAGCGGCTCTGACTCTCGCCTTGAAATCAGAGGGTCGTGCACACTTTGCGACTCTCCACCCAGGTGTTAAATGGGTACCCAGTAGGATGCAAAAGCCTATGAAGTATGCCTAGCAATTGAGTCTTGGAACTCTTGTTAGAATGCTTACCGGGGTAATAATATGTACATGTAATGCACTTAGAGACACAATGCAATAAGCGCTATATAAATATTATTTATAACACATTCTAATTTTTTTTTCATTTTTTATTTTAGGATTTAGAACAAATCCAGATCTATGGCTTTGCTGGGTGACCAGCTGAAGCTTTTATTCAATTTAACTCTTGAGTATTTATTAGTCAATCTCAAAGCATCTAAATTCAAATCTAAATCCACTAAATCCATTGTAAAGCAGATCACTGATAACTCCAGTCAGGATTTATTTTAAGTCCATGAAATGTAGAGTGTGACATAACCTTAAAAATTATTGCAAGGGTTTCAGTATCAATATTTCTGAAGCATATGTATTTTTTTATTATTTATTACTTTGACTGAGGAAGAAACCTGAAAGAAATAAAAAATACTTTTTTTCTTGTTTGTGATTTTTTTATGTATAAGAATGAAAATTTTAAAAATATCTGAAACTTGAACTATGGTGTTACTTTCCATTGCCATAGGCTTTTCTGCTATGTCAATAATTTCTGTATCTTGTCATGAAACCTGATACAAAGGGTTTCTTATTCAGCATACTCTAAGGGTGTATGAATTCAATTAGATTAAGGACTAGAGTTGTGTTATATTACATTTAAATAAATTGTTTTAATTTTACAAAGTGTTTCATTTTCTCAAATATTTAATTTGTATAAGTGTTTGGATCTTGGTTTCTCTTACTAAACTTGGCCCTTGACCTATGTGTTTTGTTACAGCTATACTCTATCACAAGGTAGTGGATCAACAAACAGTCATATTTCTTAGCAATATTACTTTGATGAATAATTTCTTTATATCTTTGGGTTTTTTTTATAGGGTGTCAGTAATATCATATTGGGTGTCCTTTTACTCTTACCCTTCTCTTTTCTTCATTTTGCTGTCTTTGTCTGTAAAAGATCTTTAAAAAGGAAATCCACTTTTATTGATTGGAAATTGTGATACTTTGAAACCCTGACTGTGATTGGCTGCTTAGCCCTGTTACATTGATGATTACCACAATGTTTGAATCATCATAATCATGAGTCCTTTAAAATGAAACAGGCCCCTGATGCTGCCTCAACCCCCCCCCCTCCTCTCTTTCTCTATCTTTTCCTTCCTCTCTGCTTCATTTGTTTTTATGTCTACCCTCTTTTGTTTTAGTTAATTTTCTCCACTTTTTCATCATCCAGGTGGAATGGTAGCTATGTATCATGGGGCCAGCCTTGCAGGATACGCCATCTCACGTCTGGTAAGTACATTTTCATTCTTTTCAAGAAAATGATCTCTTAACAATACGTCGGCTTCCCGTAAGAAGGGACTTAAGGGTAATTTTGACGATTATTTATTTTATTATGCACTTTTTAATTTGCTGGTATTTTTTAGTTTTACTTGAAATTTTGAAATAAAGTTTGCATCATTGGATAGCCTACATGTACAATGTGCTATTTTAATATTTGAAATTAAAAATAATCATAAAATTACTCCTGAGCCCCTTATGGAATGCTGATGAATTGCAGCTCATCCTCCCACATAAGGTTATAACATAATGCTGTTTTTTTTTTTCATTCCTACCTGTATCCCATACCCCCAAAATCTATTCTATCTTTAAATAACAATAATAAAACAGAATCATGAACAAACTGTCACTTTTCCATTCATCATGTTACCCTTTAAGTGCTGTCTGCGATAGAGGTGACATCCATGCTTTTGCATTCAGATATATCTGTAGTTATGCGTCCTTGATGATCTGATTCCAAGGTGTTAGGCGTAAGAGACAAACAAGGGAAACTTACTTAGCTGATTGCAACATTAGATGACATTCTCCAGAATCAGAGAGGAAATTCTCCCATGAGTTTAGAGAATGTTTTCCAAAATGTCTAAAAGAAGCATACAGCCCTCAGACAATGAGCCGAGAGTCAGTTATCACTAAACCACAACTCTTCCGCTTCTCCGTTTATTGTTATCCTGCTCAGTATCCTTTCCCTTCCAATACCTTCATAGACAAAAATCCCAAAACAACATGTGATTAGGTAAACCATTTTGGAATCTAGTACATGAAGTAGCGGAGAAAGCTATGTATATTAATCCATTGTCAACTGGAACTGGATGGTTCCCTTACAAATTTTAAGGGAATTACAGAATTTAGTATTCAATGTGTTAATGTGCCTTATTTATAAGTCAAACATTTCACATGTAAATTGAAACATTGTACATGTATATATCCTGATGTTTGATTGGATAAGTCTTTTACAAGGTGAAGGACGTTTCTCTGCATCATCTATCTGGTATGTGTGCAGTGATATAACCTTGGTGGTCTAATTCCAAGGGATTAGTATATGAGATAGATGATGGAATCAGAGTTAGCAGATAACACTGTTAGAAGCCCTTTCCAGAATGTTCTAAGCCATTTACCAGGTACGTCTCGGCTCTGCTCACACAATGTATTGGTGGGTTCACACCTTCCCAATCTTAAAAATAAAAATAAAAACATGTCAGTAGAACTGATGTCATCGCACCGCCATCTTAGAGGCTAAAGCCATTGTCATGCATGCATTGGTGATATGCAGCTGGTGCATCTCTGACAGTTCTGTTCATGTGTTTTTATATATCCTCTGAGGGAGGGCGCTATGAGATTATAAAATCATATGCATAAGGTATATTATGTGTACTGATTCCAGTCTTTAAATACTTGATCATTCACACCCTCCTGGATTGAAAGAATGCATATATGTACTTCTTTCCTCACTTCTCTGTTTGGGTTGGTAGGAAGTGGGAATGGTGGGAGGCAGAGAGAGAGAAGGGGGAGAAGGGGATGGAGAAGCGATCAAATCTTGTGTGATGTCATATGTGATGAAATGCCATATTGAATTCCAAAAGCACATTACATAGCATCAGGGATGGATAGGATCAAATATCAGCATTGATCGAGGAATATGAATGTAATATATCTTAAAGCAACTCTAAATTGAACAGAACATCTTTGATGTTGATGCACCCAGATTTTTAGAGAATCTATCAAAGATGGTGAGCATAAGATACAGGGTTAAGAAGGACTGAAAGATTTACAGTGAAAAAAAAGATCACTCTGAATAAAACATCTTATTCATGCAATGAGTCTCTGGATAGGTTGAGATTATAGAAAGGATGTTGTATCATATATGAAGAAAAAGCTTATCTACTATTGAAGGTAGTATTAATAAATCATAAATAATCCTTTGTAATATGAATTGAATTTAGATTTTGTTAAACTACAACATTAATTTAAATATCACATCACAAAGATGCTGATACGTAAGAATGTTCAAGGATATGTAATTAGCATATGAACTTGTAATTGACATATAATTGATAAGTAATTGCATTATGTAAAAGCTTGTATAGAATAGCATGACTAAAATTCACATTAAAATTATATGTCTTACACATACGTTTTCCTTAAATACAATGATTTGTGTGAAGAATGGCAGTATTTCAATAGTAAAAGTTATAATAATGATATTGTGCTATATATCTACAATTAATCAAACGTGAGGAAATGTAGCATTATTATCCTTCCAACATGATATCTGTAATGAAAAAAATAGTAAGAAAACTTGCACAATAATGTATTCTAAATATAGTTGCGAATGTTAATTGCCACATGCATAACTTTATAGATGTGTGAATAATCTGAAACTACTCATTATTCACATGGAGAAGTATTCTTGTTTGACTGCTTACCTTTTGTCATACTTCTCTGACACATCTTTGCATGTCTATAAAGAAAGATAGGATTTAAAGTTGTATTCGCATTTATCTACTTATTCTGTGTTACTCATTCTGTTTGTATTGTCTTTTATGACTCTGAAACGTATCGTTATCTCCTATTCATCCAACCCATATCATTTTAGCAACCCGCCCTATCAAAATGATGTGTGTGACATACGACTTACAAGAAGCAAACCAAAGCAGCTCCAAGCGATAAAATCTTGTCCAAATTATGACCCTGCTGAGCGGCACTGCTGGGAAGTGTAATGGAACAGAAATTTTGTTCTATTTTTAAAAAGTGCAGTAAGCTGGGCTTTAGGGCAAGAGGTTCTGATAGCAATGATGTGTAACAGATTTACACCGAAGTAAAAATTTAGAATCGGAAGGGGTGAGGGGGGGGGGGTCATGTAGCATGGGTTAAAAAGGGCAATAGTTTATTTCACATACCTTTTTTTCATGAATTCATGAATTAGAAATCTATATTTTCAAGTTTGTTTAATGTGAAATATGGGCAATATTGCATACCTGTGTAAATTCCTTCCTTGCATAAATGAATGTGTATCCACTGACAATTTTACACAGGTACTTCATTTTCTGTTTTGACACTCCTTCCAAATCATAAATGATTTTTTTGTCTCACCTGCATAGCAGAGTGAGACTATAGGCGCCGCTTTTCCGACGGCGGCGACGGCGGCGGCGGCGTCAACACCAAATCTTAACCTGAGGTTAAGTTTTTGAAATGTCATCATAACTTAGAAAATATATGGACCTAGTTCATGAAACTTATACATAAGATTAATCAAGTATCACTGAACATCCTGCATGAGTTTCACGTCACATGACCAAGGTCAAAGGTCATTTAGGGTCAATGAACTTTGGCCGAATTGGGGGTATCTGTTGAATTACCATCATAACTTTGAAAGTTTATGGATCTGATTCATGAAACTTGGACATAATAGTAATCAAGTATTACTGAACATCCTGTGCAAGTTTCAGGTCACATGATCAAGGTCAAAGGTCATGTAAGGTCAAAGAACTTTGGCCACGTCGGGGGTATTTGTTGAATTGCAATCATATCTCTATAAGTGTATTGGTCTAGTTCATAAAACGTGGAAATACGAGTAACCAAGTATCACTGAACATCTTGTGCGAGTTATAGTAGTTTTCAAAATCAGCACTGCTGCTATATTGAATCGCGTGATGCAGGTGAGACGGCCAGAGGCATTCCACTTGTTTTAAATCCATATCTGTTTTGTACAATTAATGAACTTGACATGTTTGTGTGTATGTTTTGTGTATCACGTACTGGAAAGGAGGAGAAGGGAAACAGTTTGATATTTCAGGGCTCAAATTAAGAATTCAAAGGGTAAGGGCACTTTCAGCTTGGGGCAAAGTGGCCTTGGATACCCCAAAATTTGAAGGGGCATCAAGCCATTCTTAAAGGCATGAAGGCTACTTTTAAAGGGCAGCTTATTCCAGTCTAAAGGGCACCAAGGCAAGTTTTTCTAAAAATGACAAATATATAGTGCAACCTATGGAAATGCTTTATCAGAATGTAGATCTAGATCTATTTTCGGGAAGAAATTCTTTCAGGGGCACCAAAATCAATTCTGGTGAAAATTTTTGGGGCTCCAGTTTTCTGTGGCTGCCTTTCCATTTCCAATCCAATCCAATCCAAAGGTCATTTGATATAGCACCTTTTGGTTACAAAGTGTTGCGCACACACTACTCCATGTTTGGGCCAATAAGACAATAATTGAACACCTCAGAATGGTTAGCTTGAAATAATTAATTGTTTAATATTATTGTTGAGTTTCCTGCCAAAACTCCCAAATTCTAGACTAAGAGAAATAAAAAGAAGTTCACATCAGTTCAGACTTCTCAGCCAGGTAACATCACTATTGCCAAACAATAACCTTTAAGTCTCATTTAAAAGGGAAGTAACATTCCACAAATATCCAAAATTGCTTTAAATCAACGTAATCTGAAATTCAGTGTAGATAAGGAGTAGAAATCATTTCACAAAAGTCCCATCGTAAATCACCTCACGATGTACATACTGGCTGAGCTTGAGCTCAGCCTCAATCACACTGCACACACACTCATGCACAGGCTGTGACAGCAGTATAGGGCAGTTATCTAGGCCAACAGAACCTGGGAAGAAATCTTCCCGTCTCTGCTGAACTGAATGCTAAAGTGCCTAGTTTTTCAAGAATTCCGAGAATTCCAAAAGCAATAGGACATCTCTTTAGTATAAATCAAGTGAAAATATAAATATATGTTGAATATCACCCATAATTATTACTTCAATGACAATTAAGAGCTTTCCTGTTCTTTTCAAAGCCGAATTCATTGAATTTGTTTGGTACATGTTGATGAAGAACAGCCAGACAGTACCGTTATCCAGAGGGAATTTGTAATAATCAATTCAAGAAGATAGCTTAAAAATTTGACTTTTTATTGCCATGATTAATTTCAAAGGATATAAAAAATATCTCTAGATGATTCAATCTGTAAAACATACGATGAGTATTTTTGTAAAATTTTGCAAATGGACTATTAATCTCCCTCACACCTCCAAATCCCCCACTTATAAATGGACTCGTCTGAGTCGTCTCTATCTATATTTGGGGAATTACCCTACCCAATTCATATACTTGCTCTGCAGAACACAGTGGCATAATACTGTTTCACTCATCACTGAGGTATTGGTGAAATGACATTTTGTCATTATTTCACATCATGAAATGAAAATGTCATCATATATATCAAATTATTGAGAGAAAAAGGGCATGACAGCCAAAAGAAAAAAGGCATTTCTCTGACCAAAGGGGCACGGCGGCCAAAAGGAAAAGGGCAGATAACTTTATGGCCATGACAGTATAAAGTTTCTGGAGGGCATGATGGCCAAGCAAAGAGGCATCCACGCCCATGGCCATCGATTAATTTTAAGCCTGATATTGTATATAGGAATGTTTTATTTTAGCAGACGATTTTTGTTGGCAATCATTTCTCCATTATGCAAAAAGTCCCTAGATAAAGCAGTTTAGTATGAATATGATGTAAAAAAAGGGTGCAGGATCGGCAGCTATACTGGCACACCCCTTCACTCAGGGGATCATGTATTACTCTTCTCATTTTCTTTACAGTAGTTACATTATCTTTTTAGTTCTTTAACTCATTACTCTATATATAAAATTGAAGAACAATACATTCAATGAACCAAATCTATTGTTCTTTATGTAGTTGAACAGCGAGTGAAAGAATTGTGGAGGGTATCGTGATAATGTGTTCATATCTAATGTAGAAGTGAGTAAAGCTCTATATGTCTTCATATGTGATTCCCTAGAAATATGGGTCTGAATATTTGTCTAAGTGGTTCAAAGGTTATCCGACTGCCTGAATGATGTGAATTTGTATATATATATATATATATATATATGTGTGAAGTTATACATGTACAACAGCTTATATATATATATATTAAGTAAACAACAAAACACATTTTGGTAAAGTATATTTTTAAGTAATTGATAAGGAGCAATACAAACAAAACAAGTTGGGTATTAATATCAACTTTTTTATTTAAATAGGAAATTTTATATGCGTGGTGATATTTACATCCAAATAAAGCCATTTTTTCTCAAGTTTTAATGCTGTTCAAATTGGTTTTTCTACTATGATTGCATAAATTTCTTTGTTTTGATTTTCCATTTTGTAGGATATACATGTATGTACTGCATATTCATAAGCATATTGAGTCCCCTTATTAAACATAAATAATTACCATGTCCCTAGGTGAGGATGTTAAATCTTCAGTCCTTTTTTTGTTACTAAGCAGTCACTCAACCATTCAGTTTTTTAAACCACTAACAATCAGTTAAATCTTGGGAGGATGTATTCCAGTATATACTTGAATATCGTGTCTTTAAATTTGTGGTTATTCTACTAAGTTAGAGAGCAAGTGCGGAAATACTCGCCTCTTCAGAAAAACTTGCCTATCATATTACCATGCAATTTATCAGACCCATGGGCTATTAACAACAAGAGAGAAGAAAGAAAATTGACGAAACCATAAAAAGTGTCCTTCGGTTCCATCATCCAATGTTTATTTGTTGAGCGGCCTGGGCTCCGCTTTTCAATGTATTTCTAATACCACTTTCTACTGTGAAAGACATCTCAAGGGGGGTGAGAAAGGGTCAGCTACCAATCTTCCAATGTTTAATGTGTAACACGATCATAAAGGGGTCTGGTAAGTGCCTCGTAGGTGCACATTAGCGACGTATTGATTGACAAGGTGTCAAACGCAGTAGTACAGCTATGGCCAATCTGGCGATAGCCGATGGGGGTGGTCATGTGATATGGGACTGGCGAGTGCGCTAACTGTAATTGATTGTAAGGCAATCTAAGAGAAATTGGCAAACAGGAGCAAAATAGAGAAAGATAAGGCACAGACTATAGATTCTAGGCTAATGATGAAGAATGCAATGTTGTTGATGAAGGATGTGAAGGGAAGAAGCACTGAATGGTATGCATATTCTGTTTCAATGCAAACTAACAATATCACTGTCCTGTTTCCCTAGTTGAGGGTCTAGTCTTATCATTCTTGGAAGAACCCTTCAGCCTCATATTTCCTGCCCCAATCAATGCCCATGTATCTAATGGGAAAATGATGCTTGCCCATCCCTGTAAATGTCTACAAAATAAAGTAACAGTTTAATTGATTAAAAAAACAGTTTTTGTCTCACCTGCATAGCAGAGTGAGACTACAGTGCGTATAAAAAAAACGGGACAGATTTGAAAAGTCTATAAAATTTGTGTTTCAAATTATGATCTCTATATTTTGGTGTCAATAGATGCACCGAAGTCTTATCCTTCAAATGCCATTAAAATAATAGAGTTTCGTTCACGCTTGAGCGAACACAAAATGTTTTTGTCTTGGGTTTAAAAAGAGACTTGCGCCAAAATGACATAAAATGATAAATATGATGGTCAGACTTCTTGCTAACCAGCAGACTTCTTCTTAACCTTTTCATTATCTGTGCCATAATTTTGGAATTATGCGGTCAAAATTCATTACCGAATCTTCTTATTTACTTGAAAAGATCTGTTGTTCCTTTTTAATATGTTTTCTTTTAGCTTTGAATATTCCTTCTTTAGGCAAGAACAATGTTTTTTTAAACCGAAGTATGGGAGAGCATGTCTTTTTTTAAATTCCTTTCATTGTGTGCTACAAAGGTTATGGTGCCTTTGTACAGTGGCATATGATGGGTGGGGGCTTGGGGAGCTCCCCCCCCCCCAAAAAAAAAAAAAATCATGATCAAGAAGAAAAAAGTGGAAAGGAAAATAACAGAAAACATAGAAATTAAAATTTGATATCATTTACTAAATATTATGTCAAAATCACAAAATTTGATATTTTAATAAAAAAGTGGAAATTTTTGCTTGCTTGCTTCACAGTTTTTTAATACATTTTACCCGATCTGCCATATTTTGCTTCTTCAAAATTGACTTAATACACCATTGCCATTGAAAGACATGAATCCTTTCCTGTTTGTCCTGTCAAGCACATAATTAAACTTGGTGAAGGATTCAATAAACCCCTTGAAAATATGATTCATGTCTTTTATAGGTATCATAACATAATTTTGTTTCACATACCAGTAATAAAAGGATTTGAATAATTACAAATTCTCCCAATTAATAATGCAAATCTACTTACTTGGGTTGACAAAAAGTCTTCTTTTCTTACTTATGAAGGCAAATTCAAATGTAAAAGATGTTTAAATGAAAAACAAAATAATTAAGGTAAATGAATAAATTTTAAATTAAATTTGACAGCATAATTTGAAAAGTAGGCCCCTATGGCAAAGATAATGAAAAGATTAAGAGGAAGTCTGCTGATTTGCCAAAAGTCTAATCATCAAATTTCTAATTTCTGCCATCTTGGCGCAAGCCTCTTCTTGAACCCCCGACAAAATCGTCCCGTGTTAGCTCAAGCATGAACAAAATTTATTTTTAAAATGGCATTTCAAAGATAAGATCACAGAGCATCTATTAACACAAAAATATAGATATAATAATTTGAAACAAATTTGTTATAGACTTTTCAAAACTGTCCCGTTTTTTTAAACGCACTGTATAGGCGCCGCTTTTCCGACGGCGGCGGCGGCGTCAACACCAAATCTTAACCTAAGGTTAAGTTTTTGAAATGACAGCATAACTTAGAAAGTATATGGACCTAGTTCATGAATCTTGGCCATAAGGTTAATCAAGTATTACTGAACATTCTGCCTGAGTTTCAGGTCACACGACCAAGGTCAAAGGTCATTTAGCGTCAATGAACTTAGACCATGTTGGGGGAATCAATATCAAAATCTTAACCTAAGGTTAAGTTTTTGAAATGTCATCATAACTTAGAAAATATATGGACCTAGTTCATGAATCTTGGCCATAAGGTTAATCAAGTATTACTGAACATTCTGCCTGAGTTTCAGGTCACACGACCAAGGTCAAAGGTCATTTAGCGTCAATGAACTTAGACCATGTTGGGGGAATCAATATCAAAATCTTAACCTAAGGTTAAGTTTTTGAAATGTCATCATAACTTAGAAAATATATGGACCTAGTTCATAAAACTTGGACATAAGGTTAATCAAGTATTACTGAACATCCTGCTTGCGTTTCACGTCACAGGACCAAGGTCAAAGGTCATTTAGAGTCAATGAACTTTGGCCAAATTGGGGGTATCTGTTGAATTACCATCATAACTTTAAAAGTTTATGGATCTGATTCATGAAACTTGGACATAATAGTAATCAAGTATCACTGAACATCCTGTGCAAGTTTCAGGTCACATGATTAAGGTCAAAGGTCATTTAGGTTCAATGAACTTTGGCCAAATTGGGGGTATTTGTTGAATTACCATCATAACTTTGAAAGTTTATTGGTCTAGTTCATAAAACTTGGACATAAGAGTAATCAAGTATTACTGAACATTCTGCCTGAGTTTCAGGTCACACGACCAAGGTCAAAGGTCATTTAGCGTCAATGAACTTAGACCATGTTGGGGGAATCAATATCAAAATCTTAACCTAAGGTTAAGTTTTTGAAATGTCATCATAACTTAGAAAATATATGGACCTAGTTCATAAAACTTGGACATAAGGTTAATCAAGTATTACTGAACATCCTGCTTGCGTTTCACGTCACATGACCAAGGTCAAAGGTCATTTAGAGTCAATGAACTTTGGCCAAATTGGGGGTATCTGTTGAATTACCATCATAACTTTAAAAAGTTTATGGATCTGATTCATGAAACTTGGACATAATAGTAATCAAGTATCACTGAACATCCTGTGCAAGTTTCAGGTCACATGATTAAGGTCAAAGGTCATTTAGGGTCAATGAACTTTGGCCAAATTGGGGGTATTTGTTGAATTACCATCATAACTTTAAAAGTTTATGGATCTGATTCATGAAACTTGGACATAATAGTAATCAAGTATCACTGAACATCCTGTGCAAATTTCAGGTCACATGACCAGCGTCAAAGGTCAATGAACTTTGGCCATAATGGGGTATTTGTTGAATTACCATCATAACTCTGTAAGTATATTGGTCTAGTTCATAAAAATTGGACATAAGAGTCATCAAGTATCACTGAACATCTCATGCGAGTTTCAGGTCACATGACCAATGTCAAAGGTCATTTAAGGTCATTGAACTTTGGCCATTTTAGAGGTAATTATTAGATTGCTGTCATAACTTTCAAAGTTTATAGATATAGTGTATAAAATGTGGATATAGGGGTAATCAAGTATCACTGACAAGTTTTAGGTCACATGATCAAGGTCAAATGTCAATGAATGTAGTATTGTATCATTATATGAATGGTGTTTTTTGTGAATAATTATTTTATAGTAGTTTTCAAAGTCAGCTCTGCTGCTATATGTGTATATTGAATCTCGTGATGCAGGTGAGACAGCCAGAGGCATTCCACTTGTTTGATAAAACGATTTGATAGTGATTAAATCTTTGTGTAAATGAATTTACAGAATTAAATAGATTGATAACTGAATGAATATATCTATAGCTATAGAAATTGAAATATTGAATAGATAATTGGTAATCTTAATTAAGATAAGTTATTTATATAAATACAGTGAATGAATGATGAAGTGAATAATAAAAAATAGATATTTCAAGTTTTCAAATAAGACAGCCTATAATCATACATTATCATATTTTCCTTTCTTTTGTCTTTAGGCAAATATCTAGCTGTCCTTGATAATGGTAATGTTTGTATTGTACCAAGGAAAAATTGCAACTTAGATGACACAATCTTCTGTTTCCAACAATCACGGGTCAGTATGTTGATATGATGTGGTTGATTTTTTTTTTTTAATCTCCTCCCTCCAAGTATTTATCATACATGTACATGATTGTATTTGAATGTCAATGCAGATATTCTTACATTCTGCTATCCTTTGACTATTTTCTTTGCCAAATTACAACAAATTACCGAACAGGAAACTGTATTATAGGCACACTTTTATGCCCCGGTCTGGCCAAAAACAGAGCATACTTGATTTAGAATTTTGAGACAGAGTAACATGTACTCTTCTGTTTGTGAGCATGTTGTTAGCTGTCTTTTGATTTTTTCCTCTGGATTCTATTGTATTAAATATAATCTGTTCATACTGTGACATGAATACTTGATGTTAGACTTGATTGCTTGTTTTCCATGTATATTATGAAAAAATTGTTACTTTGTTTATATATTGTATGATTATGAAAACAAATTTAACAAAATAAGATATTTGAATACCATATCTTATCAGGTGTTTATTGCTGATGTGTATTTCATTGTCGCTGCTACTACTCAAGCCATATTCAGCTCATCTCATCTGGTTTTTTCTGCCTGTATTTCCTTTCGTTTTTCATATTACACATGGTGAACTGTTAACCTGCTCCATGTTATAAACTCCACCATGCAAACCTACAAAGATCATCTGATTGTCGCTTTTGGTCTTTTTTATAGAAAAAATAAGAAGAATGATGTGACATTTTTGTTTTCCTTGACAGGAGGATCTTACTAACTATGATAGCAAACAGGATCATGGTATGGGCAATGCAGACATCAAGTATGGAGATTCAACAGTACTTATTCAACACATGAAGACAGGCCATTGGCTCTCTTATATGGTATGCCGTATCTATATTTTCACTCCCATTTTTATGCCGGTGTACCTTTTAAAGAATTTTTATTGTCATTTTGTTATATAGTGAAGTCATTATTTAAATATTGTTCATGATAATTAATATTTTGTTTGAATTGATCTGCTGTTTTAAAAGTTTATAACTGATTCATGATGAATTTGTGATATTTCCATTTCAGTGTCTCTATCTGATTTTCAATAAAGTGGTTACGTTCATCTTGACTTTGATAGCTTTTGCAATATTTTGCAATTCTTGCAATGCTGATAGTAATTATATATGCTTATTACATGTTCAACATTTACTGAAATTTCGTGCTGATGAATATGATATGATTGATTTATATTTCTTAACAGGTTTTTTTTACATAATTTGTAATCTCTTTCACAGCAAAGGAACTTAACGCAAAAAAGTTGCCTCCATGGCCTTGTTTCATGTAGGATTTCAAAGCTGCTTTTCCATCCCTCCATTATTTTTGTATTTTCCAGGAATGTGGAAAAAAAAATGAGCAGGAATCCCACATAAGTTGGTGATAGAGTTTAGATACCTAAAAGTTTGACAATTTGTTCAATAAAAAAAATAGTTGGATTAAGTCACTACAAAAAAAATATTTGTAAATAACATTGTAGGAGAAGTTGAATTTCAGGAAGGAAATGAATTTTCATTTTAAAAGAGATATGGAATCTAATGCATATTTTATTTCTATTCCAGGTTGTTGAAAGTGTTGTTGGAGGAAGAGCAGCTGAGAGGAAGGTATGTTATTCATGATTTATTCAGTATAACACAAAAAGGTGTGTTTGGTGATTAAACTCTAACAGATACTTGTCAAATAGAGGTATCATGGTAAAAATCTATTTCATACAGTTGAAAATAGATTGCAATAAAAATGGAGTACACTGGTAAAAATTTGGTTACATCTGAACAATCAAGAGATCCAGTTAGAGGCTGCAGATATCTAATAATGTGAAGTAATTAAAATGTGTTGTGACTTAAAAGAATGAGAATTAGTACAAGACCTTAAAGATATTTATAAACTCTCCATAGTATATGGTGTGAAAATACATGTATGACTCTCAGCAATTGATACCTTCACTTCCTTGTTAGTGTTTACCAGTATTGTATGAAAAAAATTTAGCCTCTATGAATCTGATACGTATTTCACCTCAATCAAAATGACCATTATCCCTTTGTTACCATGACAACAGGTAGTGATGTTGCCAGAGGGTCATATGGATGATGGGTTCTCGGTTGTGAGAGCAAGGGCGGAGGAGTCAAGATCAGCCGCAATCATCAGAAAGAGCTCATTGCTTTTCAATCAGTTCTTTGAGTGAGTCACAATCTTGAGTTGGCTTTGTAAGCATGATGATGTTATTTACATGTATCTGTTGTTATCGGAGTGTCTTTGCAAATGACTTTTTCATATCTCATATTTTATCTTGTATTTTGTAATTTAATTATTATTATTGTTATAATTATTGTTGCTGTTATTATTATTATTATTAACATCATCTCAAAAAGGAGAGAAATCTTAATCATGGAGAGTGTGTTTCCTTTTGGCAAAAATCAAAATCATACATGTCCTCAATATCACACAGCAATGAAATGTCACAAGTCATCTTTTATCAGTCAGCAATTTCACAAAGAATAACATTAGAAAGATAAAAGCATGCTTAGAAAATAATACCATCTCTAGTGCATTACGTTGTTACCAATTTAAGAAATGAAAGCAGATTAATTCAAACCTTAGACCTTTTTGTTTCTGTAAGGGCTAATGCAAAACAAGTAAATTCTGTCATTCATTTGCAAGACCAAGAAGCCTTCATTGCTTGTCATATACCATTTGTTTGTAACGTGAATGTGTGAAAAGATTTATGAAACAATACTCTTATTCTACAATCACCCCTCAGATCTTCCATTTCTATGTCCCATTTAATGATAAATAGTTAAAATAATTATCTTGCCTGCTCAATTTATTGTCCACTTTTTCCTGATATGTTTGCAGCGCTTTGGACTCCTTGAGGGCCGAGAAGGAGGATGACCAGCTGGCCTGGAATAGCTTTGACCTTGGCTCTGTGGTTGATATACTCCAGGATCTTATAGAGTACTTCTCGGAGCCAGAGGAAGACGAAGGTAGGAGATAACCATTTCATTTAACTTACATCTTCTTTCTTTCTTCCTATATGCATGTGCTAAACCAGAATTTTCAGAATATGATATGTACACCATATATTTTGAAAACCAAATATTTCCAAAATTTCTTTGCTTTTTCTTTCAAAATTTAAGAATACATGTTAGAAAGTGAAATTATCACAGTCGTATATTTCACAAATTCACAAAATAAAATTCATGGTTGGGAAGGGGAAAAAGATACAAAGATATTGTACAGTGATTAATATCTGTGAGAGTAGACATGTCTGTCATTGATGTTGAATCGTTAATGTTTTTTAACAGTTTACTTCAATTTGCTGTCAAAACTTGTCAAAATAATCATATTTTTAAAGGAAAGGTATTCTTCATTTTTATTTTCAGATCATGAAGAGAAACAAAAGAAATTAAAAGCCTTGAGGAATCGACAGGATCTGTTCCATGAAGAGGTGAGCGTTATCAGACTTTCTTAAACTCTTGAATACTGAATACAGGGAACACCTATCTCCAGTATGTGATTGAATAGAAATTGTCTGCATTTGATATTTTCTGGAAAGTGTTTGGAGATAGTGTTCTGCGCAAATTGTAAATCAATTGAATGTGTATTGTTCCAGTTTTTGACAAATGTAGTTCATGATACACTATTTCTTTATTCCCATTTGGATTATGACAAATTCAGCAATGTTTATCCATGTAGGCTTTATAATGTGAGGCTGCTAAGAGCAAGTTAAAGAGAAAGACATATAGAAGGGAGGTGGTGAGATAAGGGGGGGGGGGATGTGTGGGAGTAAATAGTGGGAGAGAAAATAGGCAAGTGAGAGAATGAGAGAGATTCAGAAAGACAAAGGAACACATGTTTAGTAACATGTTTGCTGTTCAAACTATTTGGGTATTTATCTATTTTCATGATCGCAACTTTTTTTGCAAAAATTAACTATTGCCATATTTTTCAGGGTATGGTCAAACTGGTGCTGGAAACCATTGACAAGCTGAGCATCTTCAAGAGTGGACGGGACTTTGCTGCAATAGTAGGAGAGGATGCAGGAGACCTCTGGCAAGACATCGTCACCTACCTCTACAAACTCCTTGGTAAGCCACTTCTCTGACAATTGTCACATTATAAATACTTAGATAAGTGGAATATGAGCTCTGTCTTACTATCTGTTAACAAAGCTTTATCTGTATAGTGTACAGTGTACAGTAGTATAAGCATATAAATGTAAAATATCATTATTTATAAGTATTCCCTGAGGACATACAATGGTAATTACTTTCTTCTAGGTTTTGCTAGTTGATTCTTGTATGACATCCTATTTGTACTCTGTGCTTGGCATTACACAAAAGCGCATCACCTAGATATATGTGTACATGTAATTAACACCAGGCTTGGTAATGCTGCAATTTGTCAACATTGAAAGACACTCTCAAGCAAACAATGAATCAGATGTACGTATAATAGTAATAGTGAATACTTATGATTGAAATTTATCTGATAGTATTTGGTGTGTGTTGAAGCTGCTGGCTCGACAATGCATTTGACGTCTGTGATATTGACTTGATTTGGTTTTGTTTACGCAGCCGCCATAATCAGGCATAACCACAACAACTGTGCCTTATTTGCCCAGTCAGTCAGGTTGGATTGGCTTATTAACAGACTAGAGAGTCAACAAGCATCAAAAGGTCAGTAATGGATACTTGTTTTCAATATTTTCATTTTATACTTAAACCTTCTCTCTTACTTGTTCTGTCTCTCAACTATTTCCTAGTTCTTCCGTCTTTTATATCCTCCTTTCTTTCTCTCATTCTCTCCACTTACTTCTCATGACCCTTCCTCTCTCCCACTATCCCCTCTAATTTTCCCATTCCCTTTCCATTTCTTTTCTTCCTTTAAAAAAAATGAAGGAAGTCATAAGTCTTATAAGTCTAAATAATGTACTTCTATTTGAAATTAACATTTAACAGAATATGTTGGGACATAAATTTTGCTTTTCTGCTGTATAAGTAGCTGTCCCGTACTATTATTGTTTTGACTATTTTTGCTTTTACTATTTTTGCTAGTTTGTCCGCAGCCCAAGCCAAATTTAAACTAGATTAAATGAATAACAGTCTCTTTTAAAGATGATAGGAGAATATTCACTTTTGGCCATGGTTGTTCATTCTATATATTGATGTCATTTAGCTGAAAGTGTTTAATATCAAAGTTCTCATGAACTTCAGACAAGACTGCATTGATTCAACTGATCTTGTTTGTTGTTTGTAGGTGTGTTGGAGGTGTTACATTGTGTCCTCCTTGGTAGTCCTGAAGCTCTTAACATCATCAAAGAGAACCACATCAAATCAATGATATCACAGCTAGAAAAACATGGCAGAGATCCAAAGGTAACAAAATCAAATCAAGTTATTTATAGATTGAATGCATCTTTACCCGTATCCTACAAGAACAGGGCAATCTCTATTAAGCCTATGGTTATTACATAATTCAGCAATCAGCGGGTTAATTGATTTTGATCCATCTGATGCAGCCACTTTGTTTTTATAATTATGATCATGATTTTTTTTGGGGGGGTGGAGATGTGGGCTGTAGGTGGGATAAATTTCTTTTGGAGATAAAATGTACGATGAAGAAGTAGTTTTTTTTTTACCTTGTAAATTCCATTTCAGTACCCTAACTGCATGAAGATGTTTTTGTGTTAACCTCCCCCCCCTAAAAAAAGGAAGGAGTTTCTCAGGAAAATACTTCTACATGAAGATTATATATCATAAATATAGGTATTTGTTTTCTCTTTAATAGGCATTTATATAGCGCCATCTATCTAGAAATATTCTATTCGGAGGTGCACGAGAAAAGAAAGAATGAGAAAGTTTGGATGAGTGTCAAAGGGCCAATAACTAATACTGTTAGAATAGATAAGACTTCAGTTTAGATTTGAAGGTCTCCAGTGATGGTATAAAATCTTCAAATTTCTTCAGATGTATAAGATAAATGTGGGGTTCTACAGATAGGTATTCTTCACATTTTGTAAGACTATTTTGCATTATACATTCCATGGCTTATGGCATGTCAGTCTGTAACCTGCATTTATTGAAAACCCACTTTAAACCAGGGATTCTTTATAGTTACAGATTATTTCCATAGAGCTCTGAGATCCATGCTTGTATTTAATACATCCTTTCTTTTTAGGTGTTGGATGTTCTATGCTCGCTGTGTGTTGGCAATGGTGTAGCAGTACGATCCAATCAGAACCTTATATGTGACAACCTTCTTCCTTCAAGAGATCTCCTCCTTCAGACAGCAGTAGTTGATGAAGTAGTTTGGTAGGTCACATGTCCACTCTCAACATTGTTTTCATGGTACTTGTATTGATTGAATACAAGGAGTTTTTAGACGAAATGTTAGACATTGAAAATGTGCTCAATAACTTGTCATATTTTTGGTCATGATATTTTCTATCCAATTTGTTTCTTAGATTTCAACTTTCAAGGTGTTTTCTACTGATTCTTACTCTTATAACATATTATTTTAACAGTGCTTGGTCTTCATCAATGTGTTCTAGCAGACATTTCTATTTGCTGAAAGTTGGAAGAAATTATGAAACTCTTAGCTCTACATATACCTCAGAAAGGAATTGTTTATAGATTTGATAATTAATGTATCATCCACTGTAATCCAATGTTATTGTTGCAAAATTATATTTGTTGTTTTTCTTCCCTATTTTACTATAAAACAAACAAGTTTGAATGATTGAAAACTGCATTCTTATCGCTAATACTGTAATAATTTGTTATTTGCAAACAGTATGCGTCCCAATGTGAGCATCTGTGTGAATAAGAAGAGCACAGTCTATAAGAAATGGTACTTTGAGGTTGCCATCGACAAGCAGGAAGCGGCCACATCCAGACCCGTACACTTCAGAGTAGGGTGGGCAACGACTTCGGGGTTCCGCACCTACCTGAGGGGCGGGGAAGGATGGGGAAACTCGGGGGTCGGTGATGACCTTTACTCCTTCGGCTTTGATGGCATGAATCTGTGGACAGGTTAGGAATGTTTGGTAGAATAGAGAGTAAAAGTTGCATGTTGAGATATACCCAGCCCTGTAACAGAGGTTTGCGATGAAGTGCAAATATTAAGAGCAATTCTTTGATATTGGTTCCAGGTCAGCGTTCTGAAGGCAGTGCACATTTAACAATGATCTTGATCTTGGCCAATTACGTTTAGCAATTGATTGCAAACCTTTGTGTTTTGAAGGCCTGGGGATATTTTAGAAAGCCTTTAATAAATTATGAAGAACTAAGTGTGGCATGGGGTATGGAGGGCCTAAAGTGTAGTGCCAAGTGCAGTGCCAAAAACATTTGCTGATTTTTCAAACTTTCCTTTTCAGTATTAACTCTGACCAAATTTTAGAATGAAATATACCTTGCATTACAAATGTATGTCACAAAGAATGATAATAATATATATAAAGCAGTTGCAGCTGATTTGATTGAAAATTATTAAATGTTGGCTTTCCATACTCTTAAAATCTGGCATAGTCTAATGGACAGCTTCATGAAACTTCCTCTGGCATTCCCCTAGTTTTTGTTCTAAGGGCAAGATCAATGATCCATTTTATTCAGTATATCACAGCCATACTTATTGTTTCAGACCTAAGAGGAACATTTTCATTTTTCATTCCATGATTAGATAACCCATCAGTTGAGGTCCTGTTCACCTGCCCACCTCTTTATCTCTTAAGAAAGAGAAGGGGACACTTTGATATAGAAACAGTGATATATTGTCTTTTTATCCCATCTCCCTCCCTCTTAGTTTGATATTCATTAGTATTCATTACCTAAATTTTCTGTAATATCTGTAGGTGGTGTCAGCAAGGCTGCTCCATGGAGTGGGAATCGTCTCTTGTCCAGGGGTGACATTGTTGGTGTGTGCTTTGACCTCAGTGTGCCTCGCATCCTCTATCATGTCAACGGAAGCCCTATCAAGGCTTCCTTTGAAGGCATCAATCTAGAGGGCATGTTCTTTCCTGTACTTAGTTTCTCTGCTAGGGTTAGGTGAGTATTTATTTTAGGGAAACAGTATTAATCTAGAAAGCTAATGCTTTCGGTTAGGTCTGAAGATATGTGCGAAGAAGCTATGCTCGCATGATTTCCCATCATGCCTCTGTTCTAAACCTTTAATTTGGGGGTATATTGTTTCCTGTCCTTAGTTCTTTGCTATTGTTAAGTTGGTATTAATTTTTTTGGGGGGGAAGGAGAAGAACACCAATATGAAGGTGATAATGATTTGAGTTTGGTCTGTCTGAAGAGAAAGAGAAAAAATATAAATTCATTCATGGAATTGTCCTTGTAATAATATTTCAAGACTTTCAAATGGAAAAATCAACTATGTTTTAATTAAGGCCAATACTGGAATTTAAATGATTTGTGTTTACCTATTGGTTTCCTCTTGTAGTGCTCGATTCATCCTTGGAGGCAAACACGGTCGATTCAAGTACTCACCACCTAAGGGTTTTGCTGCTGTGTGTGAGAGTGTTCTCCCCAAGGAGAGACTCAAGATAGAGCCTTGCTTCTCCTTGGGTGATGTCAACGAGGGCATCATCCAAGGACCTACTGCCTCCCAGGATCATTCAGCATTCATCCCAGCTCCCGTAGACACCTCTGCTGTAAGTATCAGAGCATTAGGGTTGGTCAAGGCCCTCGCTTACAAAGAGTTGTGATTGATCCGATGAATCTCATCTCTGGAAGTTTGCCGTTGTGACAGTTCTTCATACAGAAAATGTACACAATGTCCGATAGGGAATGAGGAGCAAACCACTTTGTACAAACACTGATGCTTACAGATATATACATCATACTTAGAACACATTTCGAATAGATACTTGCATTTTAGCTGTAAGGGTCCCTGGCCTTCAATATGAGATCAGTTGGATCAATTACAACTCTTTGTAATTACTTAAAATGAAAAAAAATTGGCATGGCCCAGGTAGCAGAAAGGTTTACAATTGATGTCAAAGTGGCTATGATTTTTATTTTGTTAGAATTCATGATAAAAAATATTTCATTCTGGGTAAGGAATTGTTTAGAATGATTTAGGACTTGAAATTATGTTTGCTTTAGCACTTTGTTTTTGTTAATATGTACTATGAAAATAGTAAATTATTATCATTATTTAAAGACAATTTTTTCTTGATTTGACTTGTAGGTGAGTCTTCCAGGTTACATTGAGATGTTGAGGGACAAGCTAGCTGAGAACATACATGAACTCTGGTGTATGAACAAGATAGAGGCTGGATGGACATGGGGACCGGTAAGACTGTCAACAATCAACTTTACCTCTTACTACTGATTTGTTTTCATTCCATAGGATTTTTACAAGGACAAGTCGGTTTTAACAGGTTGATTGCACTCCATTACAAACTTGCGATGAATAGACCGCCATCTATAGAAAGTTGATTAATATTTTCTATGGCACTAACAACTGAACTTTTACAATTAATTGCAACAAATGTGATTGATTTTGGGACCTAGAAATAACAGGTATTGAAATTGTGCGAATTTCTTTCAATGCCCTTTTTAATCAATTCATTTAACCACTTTACATGTAGCTTGAAATAGATTTTGTAACCATTCACAGTTGACATTAATAGCTGTTCTTGCATTTGTGTCTTTTTATGCCACTCTGTTTTCTACATTCAAAAGCAAGAGGGGATATAATTATTTGTAATGTATTTAGTTTGATGATTTAATCTGATTTTTGTTTTCAGGTTCGAGATGATGCCAAGAAGGTCCATGATAGTCTGATGTTCTTCTCAAGCCTTTCAGAACAAGAAAAGAATTTTGACATCACCATGGCTTACGAGACCCTAAGGTAATTATTTTCTCGAGGTATCTTGACTTCTCCTTTTTCATTACGTGTATGTCTTTCATACGAGAACCTCGTAGTCCCCGAAAGAAGTTTTGTATTTTTTTGTTCGCAGTACAATGGGTTAACATGTTACCTTTTACATTAATTCCAATGGGTTTATTCAACTGTAATTTTAAATGATTGCACTTGTGTTAATATTTCTATGTATTATGTATCACATTTTACAACCTATTGATTATTTTTTCCCATATGTAATAACAGAACACTGATTGCATTGGGTTATCACATCAGCATTGATGAGGAGACATCTAAATCAACACTCAAGAGACTCAGACTTCCTATGAAGTAAGTCCAGTTTGTATTTTCTGTCAACCCATTGCCACCCATGTACTTAAAACCACAAATCATGGTCTTATATCATATGGGTTTTCTCCCTATTGCACCTACTCTTTGTTCAATGACTACAAGCCAGCTCCATTAATTACCTCTAACATCCACCATAAACCAAAGTTTATGGAACTTATACACTTAAATGTGAGGAACTCCCGTAACCTCCCAACCTTCAACGCAACGTTTCAATAGCTTAAACCCTCTTTGGACAATGTGTTAAAACTACCACATTTCTTTGTGGTAGTTTTGTTGATGTTCTTGATGTCCAATTGATACAAGCTGGACTAGTATACAAATATACAATGACACTCGAGGATCTGGCTAAAACTATTTGCATCGAAGGAACATCATATAGTACTATTCTCCCGAGGGCCATCGGCCCGAGGGAGAATAGTACTATGTGATGTTCCTGAGTGCAAATAGTTTTAGCCAGTTCCGAGAATGGGTCATTGTATATTTGTTTTATATCCCTTCCACTCATATGTATTCTTCATACGATATTCTTCGTTGATACCCGACTTTTACAGCAAAACGATTTTTAATAAGTCGATGATGGAACAATCGTTGAGAAGTTGAGAAAACAATAAGCCTTGCCGTATTGATCGTCTGTTCAGCGAGCGCACCTGGTTAGTGCAGCTCGCCGAAAGTTTCCCGTGGCATGCAGTAGAGAGTACCGTTGGGCTGAGCAGCGCTCTGCTCGCATCGCGCCGCACAGCTCGCGAATCGAGTAGGGGGCGGGGTCAAAAAACGTATAGTTCACTTTTCCCTAGGGAAAAAATGGACTATGCGTGACGTCAGCAAGGAAAATGAACTATTTCATGGCAAACGTTTTTCGTAGTAAAACTATTCTTTTTCTCCTTGTGTACACTCTCAATACAACAATCTTAAGTAAGGGATATAATATGTAATTTCCAACTTCCATCTCAATTCAGTGTTTAGAAACTTACATGTATACCATAATGGGAAAATATTACAAACACCACATAATTCTCCTGTATCATATGATGTTCTCTCCATTGCAGCTATTTGATGTCTAATGGATACAAGCCAGCACCTTACAACCTCTCCAACATCCATCTCAACCCTAAGATGGAGAAGCTGGTGGAACTATTGGCTGAGAATGCTCATAATGTATGGGCCAAGGACAGGATAGCCCAAGGATGGACCTATGGTCTCTCTGAGGTAGCTGATGTTTCTTTTAAAAAAAACTAATATTTTCTTACAGTCTTCGTTTAAATGATTGTATAGTAATACATTTAAGTTTTCATGTGTTTTTTATCTATAGGCTGTATATGGTTGCAACTTGCAAATTACTGGTGACCTATATTCATGAATGTTTGTTCAGTTAATCCATGATTTAATCTAAGGTTTCATTATGGATAGCAACAGCTCTGATTTTGATGGTCATGCTTCTGTTTTGTTAAACTATTTCAGTAGTTTATTACTATTAAAGCAGGGATGGCAGAATGTGAGTGGAGTCCAGGAGTGCTGTGTCACAAGGCAGGTGAAGAAAACCTTGTCCCATAGACTTTGTACATGTGATACGGCATGAGGCCGAGGCTCAGAATAGACTTGGCCCTGCTATGAATGAAACATCTATGCTTTCAAAGATTTGCATCACATTCAGTTACCTAAACTACAAAATGGAAATATTTTCACTTTGGTGAATATATTCCTTAGGGAATAAATTTGTCTTTCTTGCTGGTAAGTGTGATAAGTACCAAACAAATTTACAATAATGCAAATAATGCTCTTCTGCCAAATTCTGATACAGTACCCTATGTCAAAATTCTCTGTTCAATTAATATTAGGAAACGTCTTACAAGCGAAACCCGCAGCTGGTCCCATACAATCAACTTAATGACCAAGCTAAGAAGCTCAACAGGGATACTGCTAGTGAGACTATTAGGACTATCCTAGGCTTTGGCTATGCTCTGGAACCACCTACCTCGGAAGGTCAAGATCTATCATTCAGAGGTGAGGAAATTGGCATTTTCAAGTTAAAAAAACCTGAGGGATAACTTTGTTAAGAATAGACAAAATTAACTTTCACTTTTTATTTTGCTGGAACATGGGTTTTACATTGAAAATTATATGTTTATAAGTCTACTTTTGCCGGTGAAGTCAAAGTCCTTTTTACTCGATAATTTGTCAATTGATTTCTCCCCTAACTTCCAGATTTTATTTTTATGTTCTTAAAACATGCATGTAAGGGGGGGGGGAAATCCTTATACGTATGTGGCCTTTTCCCTTTTATGTTGACTTGTCATTGACTTGTTATTCATATATGAAGGCTACAGTTAGAATTGTAATAATTGTTTGTTTTATTTTTTATTTCGTTTTCACAACAATAGTTTATATTTCAAGTGATAAATTCATTAGTTTTTAGTACATATTTCCTTTCATCACATTAGTGAATTGTCAGTGGAAACAGTGACAATTGCTAGCTTTTCTCCAAACAATGAAGCATCTAGCCCATTTAAGAAAAGATGATATCAGAGATAAATGCTCTCTGCCAATGAAATGAAAGCATTATCAATAATCTTGCACACTTTTATATGATGTGTAGGTTTAGCAAGAGAGATGTCTGATAAGAAACAGCACACAAGAACATTCAGAGCAGAGAAGAGCTATGCAGTAACATCAGGGAAATGGTAAGTTATCATAGCCCTGTAGCACAAAGGTCTGCAATCAATCACAAAGTAGCAACAACCAATTATGATCAATGTTGCATGATCAGATTTATGAACATTCCTATCATCATCCAATCAGAATCGTCGTAAAATTTTGATTAATCATAAATATTTCTGTAAGGGGTTCTATGGATGATGACATTTGGCTTCCAAGCCATGGAAGATGAGATTATTATTCCATCTTTGAGAGGTTGCAGAAAATTTATGAATTTCCCTGAATATTTACATATCTTAAAACAAACCTGAATAGATAGATGCTTTCACAAGCTTTCACAACCTTAAAAGTTAGATTAGGAAAATCTAACTATTGGGTAAATTTTAATTGATGAAAAAATCAAATTGAAATTGAAATTAAATTCACCCTTCCATTCACGGAAAAGCATAATTTAAATTGGTTTGCAAAGATAAGTTTCTTTGAAAAAGAGGTAGTTATTTGTTCTGCAGGTTTGTTTTTGTCTCGCTTGCATATCAGAGCGAGACTATAGGCGCCGCTTTTCCGACGGCGGCGGCGTCAACATCAAATCTTAACCTAAGGTTAAGTTTTTGAAATGACATCATAACTTAGAAAGTATATGGACCTAGTTCATGAAACCTGGACATAAGGTTAATCAAGTATTAGTGAACATCCTGCTCGAGTTTCAGGTCACGTGACCAAGGTCAAAGGTCATTTAGGGTCAATGAACTTTGGTCAAGTTGGGGGTATTTGTTGAATTACTATCATAACTTTGAAAATTTATGGATCTAGTTCATGAAACTTAGACATAAGGTTAATCAAGTATTAGTGAACATCCTGCCTGAGTTTCAGGCCACATGACCAAGGTCAAAGGTCATTTAGGGTCAATGAACTTTGGCCAAGTTGAGGGTATTTGTTGAATTACCATCATAACTTTGAAAATTATGGATCTAGTTCATGAAACTTGGACATTAGGTTAATCAAGTACCACTGAATATCCTGCGCGAGTTTCAGGTCACATAACCATGGTCAATGGTCATTTAAGGTCAATGAACTTTGGCCTTGTTGGGGGTATTTGTTAAATTACCATCCTAACTCTGAAAGTTTATGGATCTAGTTCATAAACTTGGACATAAGAGTAATCAAGTATCACTGAACATCCTGTATGAGTTTCAGGTCACATGACCATGGTCAAAGGTCATTAAAGGTCAATGAACTTTGGCCGTGTTTGGGGTATTTGTTGAATTACCATCCTAACTCTGAAAGTTTATGGATCTAGTTCATAAAACTGGGGATATAAGAGTAATCAAGTATCACTGAACATCCCCTGTGAGTTTCAGGTCACAAAACCAAGGTCAAAGGTCAGTTAAGGTCAATAAACTTAGGTCATGTTGGGGTAATTGTTGAATTGCCATCATAACTGAAAGTTTATGGATAGAGTGAATGAAATGTGGACATGGGTGTAGTTGACAAGTCTTGAGTCACCGTTCAAATGTCATTTATGGTCAATGAACGTGGTATTATGTCATTATATGAATGGTGTTTTTGTTATTAAATGATTATTTTTATAGTAGTTTTCAAAGTTAGCACTGCTGCTATATTAAATCGCAAAATGCAGGCGAAACTGCCAGAGGCGTTCCACTTGTTTAATTTAGGTACCCTTATGAATGTTTTCTGCAACAACAGTGATATTATCCCTGGATTTACATGCAGTAGTATCAGGAGTGGTGTTGGTCATGGTAGTAGTAGTACATATTGTTACCCTAGTAATAATAGTAGTAGTATTAATATAATGATTTATTGAAAATTCACATGGTTAGCAGCAAAGGACTGAAACATTCATATTTATGCAATTGAATGTATCATAGATTTACAAATACACAAATAAATAGAAATACATGTACATGTATATGCAATGAATGATCTGACTTATCTTGATTACAGGTACTTTGAATTTGAAGCAGTGACAAGTGGGTATATGCGAGTCGGCTGGGGGCGCCCTTCTATAGCAGCAGGTGCAGAAATTGGAACAGGTGGCATATCATATGTCTTTGACGGTTTCCTGGTGAGAATTATAAAGACTTTTGATGCAGTTCATCAGGTTCAAAGTAAAAGAGAGAAATCGAAACAATCTCTAGATAATTATATAGTGATTGGTGATCGGATGGAACTTTGTGCTGTATTTTATTGTATTATCATTATGTGTTTTGTGTTCTCCATGCATTCCATATTCTCTTACGTCATTTTTATACATGTAAATGAAATGATCATGATGATAATCAAGATTTAAAAAAAAATTGAACTCATTGTGCAGAATGCAAGCATTTTTTTATGAATACTTTAAAATAGTGTTAAAAGCCTATTAAATCAAATCTAAACCATTAGTTTACTTGTATGTTATGTAAGTTACTCATTAAAATAAGTTAATTGATTGATGAGATGTAACATGTTGCAATCTTGTAGTGATATCTTGTCTGTGGTGGTGTATTACTGGTGTTTATTGTGTGTATAGGACACTGTCATTCATTGAAGCAACTGGGCCACTTTGCCTAGAAACAAAGTATTAGGCATTTTGTAATTGTGATATTAATATGATTATTAATATGGCACACTAGTAAAATATGTAAAAGTAGATTTTTGTGATATATATAATTAACTGTATATATGTAAGATTAGGGGATGTGATTTGATTTTATCCAAATGATAATTTGTCCATTCATCCTAGGCACGGAAGTGGCACCAAGGTTCAGAAACCTTTGGCAAGACGTGGAGTGAGACGGATGTGATCGGCTGTATGCTAAACCTGGTGGATAACACCATAAGTAAGTCAGATTATGTCAGATTTTGATACAAAATTCACTTTCCATAGTATTCTCAGAAATCTGGAATAAAGCAACAAATGAGAAAGAATAGTTGTGATGTTTCATATTATTTTCATGAATTCTTTCAGAATATTATATAAATGGTTCATAGAAAATGATTTTTCCCCAAATGCCCTCACATTCTTATGGTTATTTAAGGGGAGGGGGAATGAAACTGTTGGTTTGACCATTTGTGTGTAGTCACATGCCATTATTATTTTGTGCAGTGCATGTGGCTCTGAGCAAGTTATTATAATTTTGGCAATTTCTGTCACCCAAAGCATATACAATTCGTAGAAACATTGATATTTGCAGTATTGCACAATAAAGAAGCAGAGAATGCAGTCATGTAACTAATAACATTTAACATGTTAATAGTTAAATGAAAAGCTTTCACTCTTTTCTCTTGTTTGTCTGTCTTTTTATCAGGTTTTACCATGAATGGAGAGTTTCTGAGTGATTCTGTTGGATCTGAGATGGCTTTCCTTGACATTGAGATTGGTGAAGGTCAGTTTCTTAAAAGGCTTAAATATCTTCCTCAAATATATAATGTATATCTAATGTATGTATATAGTCTACAATATTCATCCAATGATTACCTTATTTGTTAAAACAGTAAATTTAGATCATACTCTGAACCAACTAAGTGTCATTAATGTTTTGTTTTGTTGTTTTGGTTATGGGAAGTTGTTTGACTATCATATTGATACAGAAACTTCATGGAAATTTTGGAATGCAGTTGTCACTTTGTGTAAATTCATCAAGAAAGTTCACTTTTTATGATTTAATTTATTTTGAAATCTATTTGTTATATAATCCTACTATCCTATTATATAACTCTGTGAAAATGGGAGAATCAAAGTATATTTTGCAAAAAATTAACAAGTATTGTTTCCTTTTCTTTACAGGATTTGTACCAGTATGCATGCTCGCAGCTGGTGAGAAGGCACATCTACACTTTGGGCAGGTATGTAGATTGATATACCTTGATTTTTATTCTTGTATCCTACAGGAATATCGCATATACAATGAGCCAGTAATTTTGACTGTTGTCATGTATTCACTTTCAGATTTTGAAAATTATTGAAATCAAATTTTCAGGTAAAATTAGTAAGATGGGTGATGCGATGTATTGATAACCATCTGCCTAAGTAGGCTCTTCTGATTAATTTATGGATTTTGTACAAGCCTTGTAGGAATGACAGAATTCAGAAGTCAATAGGTTTGAAAAATGTGTGCAAAGATTTGAAAATTAAAAAAGTGGAAAGGAGTATGAAAGATACTACAAAATTTATGAATAAGATTGAAAGTCATGGTTAGGCAGTGAATGCATATAAGAGTTTTATTTTCTTCTTGTTGAAAATTGTGAAATTTTGAATTTTTGAACAAAAAACCCTGTGAAACATCTTTTTGAAATCAAATTCTATCAACTCAAATGTGTAAATTAGCCCTGGAAAGCTTCATGATTGACCCCTCTATACTTACAATTTGGTGAATTATTATTTTTTTTTCCTCTCACCAGGATGTGAATGATCTGAAATACTTCACTGTGTGTGGACTACAAGAGGGCTATGAACCATTCTGTGTGTAAGTCTCTATTATTATTCTTGATTCATTCAGCAAATGGATGATATGAGTACATGTAGGTATACTATGAAATATTTTGAAATTCGATGAGTGAGTTTGCAGTTCTGGGTCCAGGAACACAATGCTTAGTGACTGATTGTACAATTGATTCTTATGATTGATCGTACATTGTGGTCAATGCAATCAATCATAACAAATTGTTCTGCGACTGATCGCTAGACTTGTGTTTCTTGGCCCTAATGTCCATGAGCATTGCATCAGACTTGGCAATCTCTCTTATGCATGTACATGTAGTGCCTGAGTTATACATCACATTCATTGTTTTGTGGGGGTGTGTGTGTATGTGTGTTTTTATCTAATGAGAGTGATTGTAATTAACAGGTGAATTAGTAGTATAAATATAGTCCTGTAAAGACTTTAACAAGTAACCCCTTCGACGTCTCTGAGCTACAATGTACATTGGGATGATGATATAATGTGCCTTAGCCTGAGGTCGCCATGGTGAAGTTAATTAAATTGAATTTGTAAACTAATTAGAGAAATAATAGATGATCACCCTTTCCACCGTCTACAGTGTAGAATAGAAATATTCAATTTGATTAAGTAGAAAGTGAATGAAAGAGATTAATAACTGACAGATCTTGACACAAGACTTAATCAGTCTTATATTGGGTTATGAAAATCATGGAGATACATGTATAAGATAAATTTAATATGTTTCCTGTATAGAAGAGGGTCACCCATTGCCAACCAACAGGTATATGCTGGCCATATCTGTATTGAGCATGATGGAATGTCTGACATTGACAGGTTTTCCAAAATACCTGTTAACCTTGCATGTCTGAAGCTTCTTGACTTTCAGTCATGCACCTCAACATAATCCTTGACTTGGTTCATGTAACACTCCTACTTTTCATTCTATTCATCTGTAATATAAACCATTCACTTTTCTTGACTGTCCTCTCATATCAAACTAATCAATGTTATTCATCTCTCACTGTTGCTTCTTTGTTGGTGTCCTACAATTCTGTTATACAGATCAATTGCCAGTGCTTAATCTATTTTCTTCTGAATTACTTTAAATTTAGACATCATTATGTTTTTGCTCAAACAAATTTTGTTATAATGATGTACATGTATGAAAGCCTGATTTTTGGTATTTATTGTTTTCTTGTTTTTCTCTCATATTTTGATATGTTGATTGCCATTGTTTGTAAATATCTCATACTTCTCTCTAACTTTTCTTTAAAAAAAATAAACAAAGTTATTCATCTCTCATTGTGGCTTTCTTGTGTTCATGTACAACTAAGATGTTATAATGCCTTTGATCTAATGAGTTGACTTTGGTCTACTTATAAGGAATATATAGGACATTTAATCTACTATTTTTCTGACTGATTCTTTTTTTTCTTTTTTCTTTTCTGTTTCTCTCTCATTTCTGATATGTTGTCTGCTGTTGTTTATACCGATGCACAGCAATTGTTATTCTCGGTATGTTTCTGTCCACTTTCAGAATTCATTCCTGATCAAAGTCGATGACAAATAATTCATATTATTTGGCTTTGTTGTTTATTGTATCAGCTTCACTGCAGAAATATGTATGCAATCAGTTATTTTGCAGGTTATCTAAAACCGTCAATATTCTGCCTTTGTATTCTATTTTCTTATGTGCATGGCAAAGTATGCTATAACCACCCTTTAAAAATTTTCTTTCACCTTACTTTTCTTCGCATACAATATTCCATCGATCACCCTTTGAATACATGCAGTTTAACATTTCCATGTACATCATGGGAAACTAAGCCCACATATATTTTGGTTGGCTGGGCTCCATGGGAAATGCATGTAATAACACAGTCAGCCAGGTTGTTAGGGAGCCTTAGGAAGTTCCTGGTGCGAACAGAAAATAATTAAAAATAAATAAATAATTGAGGACTACAGATTGTAATTTAATGGTGTGAAAAGCTTCTATAATTGAAGATATATTTTTATGAGGCATAATTCAAGATGAAAATTCATTCAGTTATGTCAAAATGAATCTTTAATTGTTTTATATTTTGCATTTTGTGTCTTTTGGATATCATCGCAACTGATATTCATGAACTTTTTTATCCAAGCAATTTATTCAATCAAATGCTCTTTATACACGTTTTTATTTCTTCTTTATCTCTTCTTTCCTTATTGTACATGTGTTTGTATTTGACAACCTGTCCAGTTTCTTTCCTGTATGTTTTCTTTTCTTTTGATATTTAGAAGAGAAATGGATACACTTTTAGCCAACTTTATGAAAATAAAAACATTGACTGAACAAATAGTATTTTATGTTTTGTAGTTTAATAGCATCACTTTTTTAATGTAGAGGTGCATTTTAGCTTTGCAATATACTTTGCCAGATTTTTAAATGAAAGTTTGTGAATTTGTCACAAAGTGGTCCATTTACTTTAGCACTGTGAACACGTGCTTCAGATAGATGTTCAGTTTACATTATGTAGTTGTATAGAGGGCAAACATTATTGGTATTATTGGTATTTCACAAATGTAAGAGTGATTATTCAAAGTTTTATGCAATACTTGGAGTTTTTTGGTAAGTGTAGACCTATTGTAAATAGTGTGTAGTCAAGTCATATGTACATATGTTTACCCATTTTCTTAGAGAAATAGACATGTCACGCTAAAAAATTTGCATCATACAAATAAGCAGTAAAGGCTGCAAAAGTGTGAAAGTATACATTTATTATTTTCCTTTTAATGTTTTAGGTTCAAGTGTCATTGAAATTAAATGGGAGAATATATAGAAAAAGATCCCCATCTACCATATGGCTTCATAAACATGCTTCAAAAAAGAAAAAAAAGAGAAATTGACTACATGTATATCATACATAAGCAACTGGTATTCCTTTTTTGCAACCACTAGAAATGGATTTATAAGAAAACATTTTTTCCTAGTAATATTGCAGTTGATTGACCATAAACAATGGTGAAGGCTAGCTTTTACTCCTCATTTTCTTGCATATTTTACCATAAATGTCTGATACAGTTGATTGATCTTTTCTGCAGTTTATATACTATTTTTCATGCTCTTTATGATTTGACCAATGTAAAACAAAATAAAGAAGTTTCTGGATTGTTTCTAAAGAATCCATAACTTTTGATTTCAGTCACTATGCAAAACCATCTAAATGAAATTTGATAAGGGAGGAAATGTGATGTTTGTCATGGCAAAAATATATTGTTGCAAATCACTATCTAAAATGGAAGTACCATGAATTAAACAGAACATTCTATATTCCTTAAAAAATATATTCAACATGGTTTTTTTGCTTCATTTTAGACAATGCATTTGAACACTTTCTAGATAAAAATCGCTAGTAACATTCAAAGATAATTGAAAATTGCTGCAGATCCAGAATCAGTGCATGTGAAAAAAAAAAACATGTTAATTAATACCATCATCATTTCCTTTGTTTATTCCACTTTTTATTATTTTTATATACCTGCATATCATCTTAATGTAACAGAGCTAACATAAACAGGGAGAAACATTCTAGAAATATGTTTGAGAATGTATAGGATTGCTTGCTTTGATGTATTTTAAAGGGTAAATATTATTTGGTTTTCATATTCTGTTGTATCACTAATTTGTATGAATATTTACAGGAACATGAAGAAGTCAATGCCCCTGTGGTACTCTAAGAGTCAGCCTATGTTCCAGTCTATTATTGAAGATGAACATGATAGATTAGGAGTCACCAGGATACCAGCTGGGTTAGTAGCACTAGCTCTTGCTTACTCTTCTTGCCCCCATCCTCCCCTTTCCCTCATGCTCCTTTGCATTTGATTTCTACTCTTTCTTATCATACTTTGACTTCTTTTATTCCTCCTCCTCCTCTTTAATCCCTGTAATTTCCTTTTTTTGTACTTATTCTTCTTCTGTTACTCCTCTTCGTATTGTCCTTATTCTTCTCCTTTCAATTGTCCATGTTCTCCTCATCATCACGCTCATTCCTTGCATCCTCATTCTCATCAATTCTTGTCCTCTTTTGTTACCTCTTCTTTCTCCTTCCTCTTATCACTATTTCCTTCTTGTTCTTTTTTTAATCATTCTCTTTTCCTCTTTCATTTCCTCATCTTTCCTCTTTTCCCTTGTCATCATTTTCTCCATTCTATTCTTCATTCTCTGTCTCCTTTAGTTCCTATTCTCCCTCTTCTTCCTCCCATTCTTATATTCCCTGTCTGTTAATCCCGTCCTTCTGCATCTCTGTTTAAATAATATAATGATTCATTTATTGATGCTGAATAGTCATTAAAGACCACTCAAGGGAGACAAGAAAAGTTGTTTTGATAGGCAAGTAGTCTTTATGGACAGGTTTCCCTATTATACATGTATATGCTCTGTAAGAAAATAGATAGAAATTTGTAAACAGGAGGTCTTTAATAAGAAATAAACCTCAAACAGAGGTTTGCTGCATTTTCTTCTGAATTGTGTGTTTATGAATGTATTTTTTCTTTGCAGTATCGAGGGTCCACCTTGTTTGAAGGTGTCCCACAAGAAGTGTGGTACCGTGGAGAACCTACCAACAGAATACCTTCGTCTGAGTATGCCTGTGGTCTGCAAGGATTTCCCTACAAGGTAGGTTAGACACAACTGTCCTTTCTTCATATCATAACTGCATAATCTAGTAATGAGTTGGAATAGTGACATGCACCGTAAGGGGGGTATTCAAATAAGTTTTAAACTTATTTAGTGTTGTAATGAGGTGGTACTCTCGTGCGTTTTGTTTATATTAGTATATGCACTATGGTATTCCACTGAAGTGGGGTCAGGAGTTCATGGAATATGTTTCTACACGTATGTGTGAATAAATGACTATTCTCTTTGATTTAACAGTGGCGAGATGGTTCTGTCTATCCCAGTACCCATCCTTTCACCTGGTAACAAGCGTGGTCAGTGGATCCAGCATGGTGCGGCTAGTCTAGACCTTAGTGAGTCAGACTCCATCGATGGATCCAACCGTAGGGCTAGGTCTGGTCTGGACAAGATGGGTAAGACTCAGGGAAAGGTCATTCTTTACACATAATCTCATATTTAGTTCTTATAGTGGGGACTGTTTCATAAAGCTGATCTTAAAGTAACAAACAATCTTACAAATGACTGGAATATCATAAACAAAGAGGGTATCTCAATCAATTTAAATTGGGCAACTTTTCATAGTGTATGTAGGTCTGCCCCCTATTTGTGGGACCTTCCTGAAATGATTATTCATTGTGTAGTAGGTTATATGAAAGTTGTAAAGCTCTCAAATTATAATGGCTTGACCCGTTCATGAAATGAAGTAAATATGGAGGGGAAAAATGGGGTCATTCATACAAAAAGGTTGATTATTTAATACCCACTTGCATATGCTAAAGTTGAAATACATGTTTGTAGAAAGTGTTTGGTAATTTCAATGTTGAGACACATTTTTAGGGCAAATAATTTGTTTAGTCTTTTTGTTTATATCCATGTAGTAATAGGAATGATCAGATTTTCTTGAAATGTTAGGGAAAATGTGGGTTCAATTTTTGGCACTTCATACTCCAGTCTTACGTAAAGTCATGCATATCTTCATGAATGGCCTTATGAAACACCACCCAAAGTCCACAATTAACCCCCAATAATACACATACATGTACATGTAGATCCTATATATTTATGGGGTATTTATAACTCCTCTAGCATGTTTGATTTAACCTAATTTTTATCATCAGGGTCTTTGCTTATATCATGATTATGCACATTGCTAATATTCATGCATGTCTAATAATTTTTATTAATGGTTTCACTGTAGAGAGGCAATATAGTTCAGTGAGAAGTGAAAAAGCTCTTTAGTCTATAAGAGAGAGATGTTCAACGAAAATAGCTTTATTTTATATTAATGTTACATGTATATAAACTCTAAAAAATTGTATTGCTGAAAAGAGAATACATTATGAATACTTGGATTAAAAGAGAATACAACTGACAACTAGTGCAGTATTTTAATTGCCATGACTGTAAAATAAACATTTTTTCTTTTATTCTTAAAGGGAATTCTTTCATTAAATTAATTTGAGATTAACTAAATCCTTGATTTAATATAATTTGAAATATGTGATGTGTGCTCTTGAAAATTCGAATTTAGCGCTTGAGAGTAAAAAGGCAAGTGTGTGCTGAGTTTGAATGAAATCTTTTAACATTTTCAAGCGTGGTTGAAATGGCAATACTAACCTTTCACATCTTTGATATTTCTTCATCAACATTTTTTTGTTTTGTTCCCATCGAGGTGTACTAATCCTGTTTGCCGTGCCTATTTACCGTGTGCATTGTTTACAGTGGTTACTAACGGTTACAGGAGCAGCACCTTGGAGAGTGACTCTGATTTTGACACGAGTGTCCCCGACCCCAAGCCAACACCACCCCCTTCCAATCATCATCCCCATCATCACAAGGGCCGTCGTCACAGGCTATTACAGAGTAATTCTCATTTATCCTGTGTTTCATGTTTGTCTGCTGTGATTACATGTAGTTTATTACGTTTGTGATAATAGATTATGGGTTTTTCAAAAGGTGATCAATTTCTGAAACTGATGTTTCCCTGCCATGTATAATTCAAAATATGAGCTGAAAATAAAGCAAAGATACTACATTTGAAATGTTTTCAAACAATACACCTTTATGTAAAAAAGTTTTGTTTAGTACAGTGTATTTTCATGACCCAATAGAGGGCTATTAATATAGTCTACCCTTAAGTAGAAAAATAATCTCATATTTGATACCAAAATCATTTATTCAAAGATCTTATTGATATCGATATTGACTTATTAATATACCAAAAATGTTCACATGATTACATGTTGTAATGAAACAAATCACAGATGTTTTTTTATTCATACTTCCTCTCTTCCTTCTTAAAATTTTATGGATTTGTCAGATGTTTCTTTTCTTTGAGAACAAACAACCATCAGTCCCATTGTTTGAATGTTTATCTGTTTGTTTGTATTGTTTGTTTGTATTATTTGTTTGTTTGTTTGTATTGTTTGTTTGTTTGTTTGTTTGATATATATTTGATCTAAGGGGAAGGGGGGGAACATATATGTTGAGAAAAGCAGTATAAGTGAATTTCCTTGTTGAAAACCAAGGAATAAATAAATTCACAATTTGAATTAAGATAAGGAGATAGAGACATTTCTCTTAATTCTGTGTTCTTGCATGAATCTTGATATATAAGAAAGCAGGCAATAAAGCAGTTTCGCTTCTTTTACATGAAATATATACGCAAGGAACCACAACAAAATTCGAGTCCAGATAATGCAAGATTAGAAGAATGAAATGAGTCTAGGTGATCCTTTCATAAAGCTGTTTGAATGTTATGCACAACTAGTGCCCTTTCTTCTGCTCTATGTTTTCCTTGTTTAAACATAGTGGGGGTGCATTTGCCATAATCTTAATCAAATCTTGCAAATATTTAAGTTTAAGTCCAGGTGCTTGTAAAAAAAGTGGTAATTTTAACTTACAAAAATCAGATTTCAGCTGTAGCGGAGGAAATAAAAATGATTGCAAATCTAGTCAAATCTAGTTTAACATCCAAGATAAATCTCCAGTCGTTATTTAAGTTGTACATTTGTAACTTACAAACAGCTGTATGAAACACAGCCTAGATACATGTAGGATTCCTGATATAAGCTGCCACATACAATGGATCAGACTTTTGTTGAGGGTCCTATCTTAGAATTAGTGAATATAATGCAAGTCAAATATTAAGCAATATCCAGTTAAACTAACTTATATTACTATCAATGCAATATATCTGCATTATTTAATTATGGAGACTAATTTATACTCTTTATAAACATTTTGCAAAGGTGCTTCATCTTAAATTTCATAAATATAATGCAAATCAAATACTAAGAAATATTTGATCATATATAATCCTTTTATATGATTTTTTTCTATGGAAGCAATATAAGCATATTAGAATTGAAGCTTGTACTCTTCATAAACTCTTTGTGAAGGTGCTTTGTCTAGATGTAGTGAATATAATGCAAATCAAATACTAAGCAATATTCACTTATTTCTTTTTACCATCAAAGCAATGTATCTGCATTATAAAATTAGGGGAGCTAGTTTATTATGTTCTTTATAAACCTTTTTGCTCCTTGTTGGATTGTCTTGTACTTCAATTTGATTTGCATGAAAAAAAATCTGTCCAAAAATTTGATAAAACAGGTGTTGAATAAGTTTAACAAATGTAAAAAAAAAAAACCCAAAACAGTTGGTCTTGCATGACAGTTCTAGATTGAAATTGAATGCATAACACAAATCATTGTACTGTAACCATGTTCTATGAGCTGTTGTATATGAAAATTGTCTAATCATGCGTTTCAATGAATATCCCCTTCCTAATCATTGTAAAAGAAAAAAATCAAAAAGCCTGTTTGTTTGTCTAATAAACTGCAATGTTTTTTACCCTTTATTATAATTGTGTTTTTAAAAGGTCATGATTTTTTAGTAAATATTTTCATAATTTTCCCTGAAATTCGTGATTTAATGGAAATTATTCGAGGGAAATAAACCTGTGTTCTTTATAGACAGGGGATCACTCTATACAGGTATCCCCTAAAGCAGGTTTGGCTGTGTTAACTATATATTTCATATATGGAAATATTGTGCTTTGATCTGACTGCCTTTGATGACATTTTTTTTAAAGGTTAGGTTAAGACCCATTTAAAACCCATATCCCCTCCATGCACAGCCCCTCCCCCCTTCATCCGTTCTATAAAATATTTGTACTGTTTGGCACTCCATTACATGTATAACTGCCATTGTGTTGTATGTTTCCAACATACTCCATTCAGCCATACCCGATGTGGTACAGTTATTGATAAGCGAAGGTAAAGTCCTATTCACAAATATCTGTGATGATGTTGTTTTTACTCTTTTCATCGTGCTTTCTCTTTATCATATTCTATTTTTTTTCTAATTCATTCTATTCTAATTTAATCGCTCATTTCAACATTGCTGCCATATTAACATTAATTGCTTTTTGTATTTACTCATTAACTGAGCTGATTCTATTAATGTCTGTACCAATAAAAAGCAGTATATTTTTCTTGCTTACAAGAATTACAATGCCATTGTTGACCTATGGCTTACTATTGAAATGTGCTTGGTTTTTATCGATTCCATTTACTCAAATGTACATTTAGAGCACTATACACAATGTTTATTTATTTTTTATATATCATGAATGAATCTGGAATTGCTTGTTTCATAATATTCCTATGCAGCCAACTGTTATGAGTTCATGTTCATATGTAGACTTTGCTTTGGGCATTTGTTATTTTCTAATTATTTTATTACGGATTCATATTTTTTGTTTTGTATTCATTGCTACCGTCATCTTATCATTATAATTGCAATTTCAATTACTAAATATCAGTAGACATGTAGCATTATGATATTTATCATCATTATCATATAAAATTCATCACCACCACTACCGTGATCATCTCCTTCCGCTCTGCTTCTCTCCTTTGTTGCATCTTTTCTTTATTAAAGAACTTATTTTGTTCCTTACCTCCGAAATATCAATTTACCAATTGGTTCTTCTACATATGTACAAATCCTGATGTCTTGACTATTAATCATTTGTTATATAACTGATAGAATGATAGGCTCATATTTTTATGTTACTGTTTATAGCCTGAGCCAAAATTAAGAATTGTTTATGTTTTTCAAGTTTATCTATTCTATTTGCATGGAGGTTATTCCTACTACTTTGGGAAACCAGACTTTTATTAATCCATCCTCTTTAAGGATTAAAAATGAAGAAAAACTTATCTTTTAGAACATAGTCCAGGTTTTCTCAACACTTCTGTCTTGCATTAGGTTTTGTTTTATGCTTTTTGGTTGCAGTGGCTCATTTACATATCTTTATATTATTGCTTTATCTGCATGCATTCCTTCCTACGTTTTGCTATCTAAATGAAGATGCAGTATACATTTAATAGTTAAAAAAAATACTGTAAACATGAATGTTTCATTGAACCATCATTGAAGTCAAGTTGAATATTTCATTGTTTTCATCAGAACTTGAGGTTTGTATGCTGTATATTAAATGGAGTCACTTTTACACACAGGAATTAAAAAAGAAACAGTTTGAAGTATTAAAGGCTTATTATGCATGGTTATGTCAGTGTTTGTAAAAAAAAATACTACAAGAAGTACTTGTAATTCAGCCTCATCTTCAAGAATGCTTATTTCTCTTTACAGGAAAATATCTGCCATTCTTTAATTGATTTTGGTCTGTTGTACTCTATTGCAGAACACAAGGTGATAGATACTGATGCTATAGATGTAGATGGAAGAGTCAATGGCTACAATGGAGATACCAAAGAACTCACCAAGAAAGAGAAGAAGAAACTAGCCTCTCTTCCTCTAGGACGCAAGATCCCTATGTCCCGTGCTGCCTCCAGCGAAACATCCACCGTCCAGTCCCCCGACTCCTCCTTCGAGCGGTCTGGCCCTTCTCCTGCCAAGTCCAAGCGGAGCAAGTTCACCAAGAGTGCCAGCATGGATTCCGGTGCCAAACACCCTGAGGATACTCTTGCCAAACCCTCAGGGTATGAGGTCGACGGTCAGCGCAGTCCTGGAGCTGCTAGGCGGGGGAAGAAGTCAGACAGGCTGAGGACACCGGAAGCATCACCTCCCGGTACCCTGACCCGCGAGTACATCCCGTTGAAGAGTGACAATGAAGGGTCGGTTGGGTCCGACAACCACGGTCGCCCTCGCCTGGCCAAGCTGAACTCGATGGGAAGCAGCTTCGATGTCTTCAGCAAGTCCATTGACATCATGTCTGATATCAGTGAGGCTGATTCCATTGACCTGAGCGTGATGACCAAGTTCTATTTCTCTGTTAGGATCTTTCCAGGTCAAGATCCGACTGATATCCATGTTGGATGGGTCACACCAGGATACCATCACTACTCACCTCACTTTGATCCTTCTAAGACCAGTGAAGTCACCGTCAACATGCTTGGAGAGAATGGAGGAATTCAAGAAACGTAATCATTGTTCATTTATTCTTTTACATTTTATTTTATTTTCACTTTGCTCATGTTTGATGGGTTTGTATTATCCCTATTAATTATTATAAGCAGATTCAATTTACATACATATGTAGGTGTCAATAATTATAGGATTTTTTGTTGTTGAATTGTTAGATGAATTTTATGTGAGCCTAGTTTCTAGATATTCTTTATTTGTTGCTGTATTGACATCTAATTTATCATGTTATTCTGACATGAAAACACACATGGTATGTTAAGCATAAGCTCATTCATGACTATGTACAAGCCCCGTCCCCAAGCATGAATTTATCAGTGTGACAATGCAACCAGGAGTTGAACTGAACATTACAATCACATTTAAACTATTTAGAAACAATTCCACCACTATTCATGACAATATCTTATACTACTAATACTATCATTATCCTGAAATTCTTTTGCCCACTTTATAATCAAACCACATCTAGGTCCAAGAGGCGTGACTGCTTCACAGTGTGTGTTGGTGACCACATGGATCTGCTCATCACACCTGAAGGGCGTAGGATCTCATCAGGCTTGGTTGTTGGATGTATCGTGGATGCTTCCAACGGTGAACTCAATTTCACTATCAACGGTAGAGATATCAGCACCAAATATCAGGTGGGTAACTGGATATTGAATTCACAGCTGGGCCCCATTGCATAAACATTGCAATTACGGTAACTTTGATGATGAAGATATACTAATGCTGTTATTTATTTTTTTTTATTTAGGTTGAACCAAAGACCAAGCTATTTCCAGCTGTGTTTGTGAAACCCACCAGTAAGGAGATGCTCCAGTTTGAACTTGGGAGGTCAAAGGTCAGAATTGTCTTCAATCATATTTCTTTATTTTATTTAACCTGGGGACAGTGTCTCAGCACTTCCATAAGACATAAGACTTTCTCTTTTGGCATCTCATAGAAATGTGTTATAAAATTCCGCCAACCCAGCCCAAAACCCACAATTTTACCGCCATCCATACATGTGGCTCTCAACAACAAGTCAGAATATCAGTTGCACACATGGAGGCTCCCTAAAGTCAATATTTAGAGAAAACTATTAGTTATTTCCTCTACAAATTCTTCAAATACAAGGTACATATAATACAAAAAGTTACATGGTATTGGGTTAATCAATTATCAGTTATCAGTCAATCTATCATTCTAAAGCTTAGGATCTGCATTTCCGGACTGAATATTTATGAAAAACAAGAATTTCATTTTATCCAGCTTACTGTGGGTTTTAAATTCAGCGATCACAATTAAGACATATGTCTATGGGATGACCACGAAGTTAGACTTTGGATGTTTTGTTAAAACTAGTCATTGATAATAAGACACATTGCTTCACACAAGTAAATGCATCAAATATATTATTTTTCAGTGTTTTGCACAATTCATAAACTTTTATACAGACACTGTAGGATTGCACTTCTCTCGAAATTTGGTTCAAGCGGAAGGCTTGATATATGCATTGACATGTACCATATAACTCTTGGTTCTAATCTAATGTTTGAAATTCAAACCTGTTAACAGATTTCAGTTATGGAGATTCATTTGTCTGAATCTTATGTTTGATAATTTACTGTAATGTCTGATGTCATGTCCTTCAGCACTATTTGAGTGTGACATAAACAAGAAAATAAGTGTTGTCATCTTTTAAACCAAATGTGGAAAAGGCAGAATTAGAATATTTAGAACATTTTCTTTTTTAATGATTGAAAATATAAGGTGTAGTAAAGCTGTTGCCTTAACTTGTAGTCCACCAGGATGGGCCTGTATTCATTTCCAAAATGCATGATTACTTCTTTGCTAATGCACCAAGAAATATGTATCTATTATATACATGAATATGTATTATATACATGTAGATGCATCACCCGCACATATTATCAATTTGCAAGAGACTAAGTTAGTTTTATTTGACAATGATATATATTCAAATGCATAGATTTGAGTGAATGATGAAAATGTGAAAATATTGAGACTATGTTACGATATTTACGCAACCATTCAGATTGGATGTTAGAAATTTGCATATGATGCATGTTTTGCATGATTCTCAGATTCTGGAGAGACGATCCAGCTCAGTGCAATCAGAATTCGCTCATATGAGCGTCAATCAGGTGAATGTATGCCTCCCTCTATAGCTAGCAATTCATCAGTGCTCATTTCAATTTTGGCATATATTGCTCTTAATCCATGCGCTTTAGATCTCCATTAGTTTTAAGAAAGTGTTCATTGATTAACTCATCGCCTACAGAAACTGTTTGCATCACAGTTTTGGTGAATTACCACATGGTCTCAATTATACATGTACATGTACAACCGGTAGGATGCGAAAGATATTGTATGTTTGAATTTGCCAGCGCCATAATGAGGCTGCGATGAGTGCAAGGAATGCTCCCCAGGGAGTAGAAATTGTGCACTTTTCGTGTGGGATTGAAATGAATCCAATGACCGGGGTAATAATATGCTGTAACGCGCTTTGGGCCATTCTGGGAAAAGCGCTTTATAAAAATTGGCTATTATTATTATTATTATTACATATGATGGTTTATTTCATTTGGTTTAATGCCAATTCATCCAATTGCCAACTCGTCGACTACCATTTGGTCTACCATCAGTTCGTCCAATATCAACTTGGTCTAATTGCCATTTCGTCCACTTGCCATTTGGTCTAATTAGACAAAGTGTTAATCGGGCAAATAAATGAAAATAAGACTACTATTAGACCAACTGGTTATTAGAAGAAATGGTCATAGACGAACTGGTGATTAGATGAAGTGATGATTGGACTAAATGGTTATCAGACCAACTGGTTGTGAGACAAAATGTTGATGGACAGAATGACATTATACTAAATGAGGTATAGCATGTGGTGAGTGGACGAGTTGGCAATGGACGAATAGACAATTTATACCCATATGACATGGCAGAGGACTGTTCCATAAAGCTGTTTGTAAAGTTGTGATTTACTTTACAAATAACTGGGATATGTTTCTGCATCAGCTAATATACAAATAGCGAATAGGCATGAGTGCGATGGTGCGAGATTTCGCATGAGGTGAAAGAAAGATGCTCTATTCAACGAGGCGTTAGCCGAGTTGAATAGAGTGTTTCTTTCTTTCACCGAATGCGAAATCTCGCACCATTGCACGAATAAGAATATTCGCTATTTGTGTTGTACAACGCCTTGGAATTTACCGAAAATATGAAAAAACAAAGAGTTTATCCCTATAGTAATCTATGAAAAGGGAGCAAAATTACCGAAAGCAGAAAGCAAAATCCCACAAGCGCACACGACCTTGGGCAGCCTTGCGCATTTAGCCAGCAGGCTTATTCGCGTATTGTTCATTTTTACTGAGCGCAATGAATTAAATCGTATTGTGACGTCACCTCCTAAAGCCGTGCAACGGTACATTTTGGATGGTACGTCTTTTGTGCAACGGTACGAATGTTTGACATTCAGCCTCCCATTTGCTCGCGTACAACAAGCTAAGTAGGCGTTGTACAATATTTGGTAAGGGTTATATATACATGTAGGACATTCAGTCTCACTTTACACCAAGGAAATTTCGGGGTTCTCATTTACTGTCGCAAAAGAATATCAACCAGTTTGTAAAATCATGCTTTAATTTTACCAGCAATTTTCAGAAGCAGAGTAAGAGAGAGGGGGGGGGGGGGGAGTGCAGAGTCTTCATTTAGTGATGTTGATATTTGATATTCATGTTTGATTCATGTATATGTCTTTTTGCTTGTTACACTAAATCAGAGTTCTTGAGGTTCAAGAGTTCTTTGGTATGAAGTGTAAAAATGTTCTAATTTCTTCAGTCTTGAAATAGTGATAACTCGCCAGCTTGTGATTGGTATACTTGCAATTTTTCTTCTAACTTCAATCTAATTTGGGATATTGTGTTCACGGATATATTTTTGTGAATATTCTAATGTGTAATCCAAGCAGAACAAATGTGCAGTTATGGTTCGTCTAGCTACATCTGAAATGATTTTGCTGATGAAATTAGATGTTATAACTGATATCATGCAAAGGAGTAATTCCAAAAGTTACCTATGTTCAACTTCCTACTGTATATGAGGTACCTTCTTGAAGTGATTTGTCTCTGTTTTCTACTTCATATGAAAGGATATAATACTATAAAAAAATCATGGTTCAAGCAGTTCATGAAGTGAAGAAAGAAAAATGTGACCCTAATCTGCTATTTTTAGCAGAAGTTTCATTTAAGCCTTATGATATTCAAAAATTATACAGCCTTTTACAAGTGATCTGCATCATCTGTAATTCAGCTTATGAATTCATATCAATTTATCTATTAGAATCATTTATGAAAACCAAGCCATGGCAAAGATTTTAACATCCCTCTTTTATTATAAACCAGTGCATTGTAGTAGAACTGATGTAAATATCTCTTTGAATTAAACCATTTCTAAATTTGAAATTCATAAAGTGAAGATACATTGTACAAAAGCATGTCAAATTTTCCCTTGCTAATTTAGATGTTTTATTTCACTGTATGTTCTGCTATTAATAAAATTAATGTTGATGGAGTAGTAACAATTTGTGTTATATAGGAGAAGGTTTAACTGATAATTACTAACTTTCATGTGTTCTGCATAATCAATTAAAATTAATCTGTGTGTAACATTTTGCTACCCAAGGTTAGCTTAACTTTACTAATAACAGGTTGGATATCTCCCTGATTAATGCAGAACATTTTTTGTAAAACACATCTTTCTTGCAATTTTGCTAAGTGTTATTACCCTTCCAGAGTACATAATTTTTCACATTGCAATGCAAAACAGTTTCATACTGCACTTTACAAAGTCATATCAATGATATTACATGATCTATTTCATTGTTCATTATTGAAGTAAGTTACCTCTTTGGAAACATAACACAAATATCTGCAATATTGCATTAATCCAGAAATATATTGTACACATACTTTCATCACCATGTATGCACTCAATATTTTTCAGTAATATTTTGCTCATGTTTATTAATTCCTTTTCTATTTATTTATGTATTTATTTATTTATTCAATTATTTATTTTATTTATTTATTTATTTATTTATTAATTATATTTATTTGTGTATAGTATACATTTATTCATTTATATACATGTATCTAAACATAATTCATCAGGATTGCAAGATTGGTAAATAGAAACTTGTCTACATTATTGTCTTTCACTTTGATTTAACTTAAGACTCAATTCTATTCCACCAGAACTGCCTGCCCCTATCTGCTGCCTGGTTCCGAGGGGACAGCCACAACCCAACCCCTCAATGTCCGTCCAGGGTTGAGGTCCAGGATATGCATACCAATACCTGGGCCAGGGCTCCACTACAGACCATGAATGTAGAGACTAAGAAGGTCTCTGACAACAACGGCTGGCTGGTGTCATGTCCAGAACCAGGTAGATATCATGTACATGGACATACACATACATATTTCATGAATAAAAGTGGTCCTGATATTAAGCCCTGTGGCACCCTGCATGATATAACTTACATGTATGCAGAGGATATAAAGATTGATTTATTAGTGTTTGACACAATTAGGTGGTGAATTTGTATTAAGTATAACTGTTCTAAATAAGCAGGTGGTTTTTATGGAAATGTTTCTTTTTGTGTGCTCCAATGTTGACCGAACACTGAAAGTATCCTTGATGGCCCGAATACACAATATAGGTTGAATCCACAATTTTACAAATACTTTTTATTTTGCACATTAGGGTTAATGTTTTCATTTTGTATTCAACATCACCTTTTCCTTTATTTTTTTCTTCTTGATACAGTATCTTGGCTAGGTGTCCATATACCTGAAGAAAACCGTAGTATGGATATTTTAGAACTGGTGGAGCATGAGGACCTTCTCAAGTAAGTTAACCCCTCTTCTACCGGGGCCCTGTATTATAAATAAAAAATTGTCATGATTACTTTGTCGTTTATGGTAACTACCATAAAAACATTTTTTTTAATTGGCCTCCGAGTCACATTATCATGGTAGGCGTCATAATGGTTAAGTAACCATAATCATAAGTTCTTTTCAGACTCTGCACTGGACATAGCCACTACCCTATTTCCTAAAACTCTCAATCACAAAGATCATCAACAAAATAGAATGCTAAGTTAAATTTCACTCAACCAGCAAAACTGCTCCATGCATTAATATAGCAGATGGTTGTAAACTGCCAATGATTGCAAGTTTTTTAAAGCAAATATCCTGTATTAATGCAAGTAAATTGGCACGAAGTTTTTTCATCCATAATAAGTGAAGGAAAAGGGAATCTTTGATCATTTTCACTTTTAGATTCTCTAATTAAAAAAATATTTGCATTATTGCAAGGTTTGTTTCAGCTAATTACATGTATATGTAATACTAGAGTTTTTGTTTCTTATTGTGTTGTTATGATAAAGAAACTTGTTTTAATGTATCAAAGCACTTTACATACTATTATTAATTCATATCATCAGTAGTTTCTCTTTTTCAAAATCTTAACTCCACAGTTATACATGTCTTTTTAATACAGGTTCCATGCACATACATTGAGGTTATACTGCAGCGTTTGTTCCCATGGTAACCACCATGTCGCCCATGCCTTGATCAACCATGTTAATGAAGACCAGCTCATGTATTGTTTACAGTGCCCATGTAAGTTGTTCAATATGTCTGGAAGTGAGTTGATTTGTTGTCAATTCACTTAGTGATACACGCTGCCCAACTTTGGCATAAGGAAGCAAGGGGCACAGTCAAATTTGAGTTATTTTTTCTGAAACACCCTTTGTACAGTTTGTTGCACGTTCAGGCAAAATTTCGGGAAGAAATTATCGTTCTATGGAAAGATATTGAAGAAAATATGCTGTTAAATTGCAGTGATGCCCATGGAAATGACGAAGACACATTGCTCATTTACAACAAATTATACTTTTTTTATCTTCCTTTTGCCAAAGTGGCCAAAGTCCTTAGCCTCCTTTTGCCAAAGTACGGCAGCACTATATGTGATGTTTTAAGGGACACTGTAGTAATTCTCTTGCGTTGTGGAGCACTGGGAAATTTCAAGTTCGATGTTGATCTTTTGGTGTTGGGTTTGGCCAATTTATACAGAAAGACATTTCCCAATCTGAAGTGGAACTGGTCCTGAGATAAATCTCACATTTAGGTGTTGAGCTGTCAGTGATGTAATTTTGATAATTTTTGTTGATTCACATAAGATGTTTGAACTAGGGAAGGCAATAAAAATTGTGCTTCCAACACCAGCACCATCATCTACATGTAACATGAAGTCACTCAGTGTCATGAAGAGTAAATAGTGTGAACTAACATTCCAAAGCCAGCATTTAGCACCACATAAATACAGTAGAGCTTCAATGTCTCTACATTCTTTGTTTTTCGCATTAAAAGTTGAACACAAATAGTACAGGTAATAATGGAAATTTACTGGCAATTTGGAATCACAGCAATTGTCTCTTTCTTCTGGAAAGACATGAAAAAACATTTATTTAAGATGTATTATTAAATTGACCAAGTCATTTTAGTTATGTGAGTATATTTTGTGCATCTCTGATCTCATGAATTCACCTGCAAAAAGCACATCCATTTCAACTGTATTTGGTGAAGAATGGGTGACTTTGCTGTGACTTGATGAATGGTTTGTTATTGAATCTAATTTTCTTGTCTATTAATATATTTCCTTTCTTAGATATTTCTGGTCCTTTGCGGATAGGTTACTACAAATTGCTGCATGCCCTTCATCTCCAAACCCATTTCAGTGCTAGGTAAGATTGAAAATCCTTTTTTGGGCAGTTTTACAAAAGTGTCGCACCTCTTAGAAGCCTGAAAATACCTGGGGCTTGGGCAACTTGATCACAAACTGTAAGGAGAAAGTTGTTTGACAGCTACCTTAAAAAGGGTTCAATTCAAAATACAATTTGGTATGAAAAGGTGTAGAAAAAGTTGTTTTTCTCGTAGGCTGTCAATTGCGTATATCTCATAAAAAACAATGTTAATCCTATAATGCTTGGTGATTTTGGTCGTCCGATAAGTAAGAGTCGGTTGACTCACACAATATTGTTTTCATTTAAGTGTAAAAATATGTGCCAAAAGTGATGTGGTGTCTCGATACACCTCAGCTCTCATGCAAGTCATAATATGACACTTGCATTTGCATTATTATTTTATATTTCTTGATGAGTACATGTTTAATCTATGTACAGATGTATCAATGTAACCTGTAATGCATTGTTTGATGTTAGAGGGGTATTTTTTTCTTATTGTTTATTTGTTCCACAATTGAACATCATTTTAAGCTTTGTGTATACGCATAAAATGCTATTAAAGGCCAAGTCCACCCCAGGAAAATGCTGACTTGAATAAATAGAGAAAAATCAAACTAGCATAGTGCTGAAAATTTCATCAAAATCGGATTTAAAATAACAAAGTTATTACATTGTAAAGTTTCGCTTATTTTTCACAAAACAGTGATATGCACAACTAGGTGAGTCGGTCGATGATGTCCATCACTCACTATTTCTTTTGTTTTTTATTGTTTGAATTATACAATATTTCATTTTTTATAGATTTGACAATAAGGACCAACTTGACTGAACCATATAGTATTAAACAATGCTAATTCTACATGTTCAGGGAGGAATTAATCGTTGTATCACTTGACAATGAGGAGAAAATTAGAATATTTCATATTTAATATAATAAAATACAAAAGAAATAGTGAGTGGATGATGTCATAGTCTCCTCATTTGCATACCAGCCAGGATGTGCATATAACTGTTTTGTGAAATTAAGCGAAACTTAAGAATGTCATAACTTTCTTATTTTACATCCGATTTTGATGAAATTTTCAGTGTTATGCTTGTTGGATTTTTCTCTTTTTATTCAAATCAACTTTTTGTTGGGGTGGACTTGTCCTTTAATATTTTTCTACTTTATTTTTGCTATGGATCCGATTTTGCTATGGATGAATATATGTGATTCATTATAATCAAATGTGGTCTTTTTTCATCTGCATTCAGGTTAAAAACTCAAGATGAGTTTATCATCCCCCTAATGACTGGTCCCAAGCCTGTAGATGAAGAATTGGACATTTCTAGTTGTATGTCCATCAAACGAGCCTTGAGTACCACCAAGAGTGTCTCCATCAGACCACAACTTAATATAGGACCATCAGCAGACAGGTAAGAGTTGTAGACTATGTTTCTGCCTGCTACCAAAAATATAGACCAAAATATAGAGGAGGAATATAGACATCATCCTCTCTCTTATCTCATTCCATGACAGACAGTTGTAATAATAATTTCTCTTATTCTTACTTTCTTTTTTTTATGAGTGAGCATGTACTTGTACGTGTATTTCAGTACAGCAGTGATATGATGTATGAAACCACAGTAGAGGGTTTTTTTTTCTTAGTGGTAGTAGTAGTGGTAGTCGTAATAATAGTAGCCGTACTAGTAGTAATATTAGTAGTAGAAGTAGTAGTGGTGGTGGTGGTAGTAGTAGTAGTAGTAGTAGTAGTAGTAGTAGTAGCAGCAGCAGCAGCAGCAGCAGCAGCAGCAGCAGCAGCAGCAGCAGCAGTAAGTAGTAAAAGTAGGAGGAGGAGGAGGAAGACAAGTAGGAGTAGGAGAAGATTACTGGAAAATATGAAATGTACTATGAAATTGTAATACAGGTATTTTGTTGTTGTTATATTGAAAGATTTGTCACCTTTCTCTTTCCTTTTCTATTATATAGTTGTAATGTTACTACATGTATGTATTTGCTTCTCTTCTACTTTCCTCCTACCATCCTTACCTCCCCTATGCAGTAGTCATCAGAGCTTTGGTCAGAGTATCAAGGCATCAGAGCAAGCTCCTCCAAGCTTCAACCTCAAGGTGCTCAAGCAGCATGTCATAACGTCGTTGGGTGAGGCAGTGGAACACGGTGTGTCCCACTGTCGAGATCCCATCGGTGGCAACTATAATAACCTCTTTGTGTAAGTTTTAATCACTTCCTATGATGTCAGCAGAAGTATGATCATGCTTAACCATGAATATTTGGGCCTTAATTCAATTATTATTATAATTAATCATTGTCAGAATAATTTTCAACAAATCTTTCATAATAATATTCACTGAAATTATAAGTCATTGCATTGCATTATAGATTTTCCAAATTTTATAGCATCAAATCAATCTTTGAAACAGAGAAGATACAGATAAATGATAGGAATATGAATCCAATTCATATTGACTCGCAAACTATTTCTTCAATAATTGTTTGTGTTAATTAATATGTTCATACATATAAACCTTCATATTGGTTCTTATCATTTTGTTCTCTATATCTTTTTACAGGCCTTTGTTACAATTATGTGATGCTCTTCTTGTTATCGGTAAGTGTGAACGATTGTTTTTTTTTTTTTTTTTTTTAAATCATGTCCAGGAAATCTTTTTTGTAAAAAAACCCTTCTTTTTTTATTGTCAGAAAACATCCTTCATAAAACTGCACCAGAAAATCAAAATGTTTCATATCTCTCTGTTCAAATTGCAATCGGCAGTGAGAATTAACAAGTCAATTTGAAGGGAATGGTTCAAACAATATCTTCACCTACAACCTAACCCATTGTGCTGTTCCCTTGTTATTTTACAGGAGAGTTTGACGATGATGACTTGAAGAGTCTTCTTATTCTCATTGATCCTGCTACATTCGATGAAACATACAAAAAAGGTATGTAACCATTTAAAAAATATATGTATCTACAGTGGTGGACCGTGACCCGAAGGAGACAAATGATTGGAGTGGCACTGTATTCTTTGTGAACAATGCTGTGCCCCTACAATGCTTTGTCTCCTCTGGGTCACGGTACGCCACTGTGTATTTAGATTTTTCATATGTTGAAATATGTATAATTATGCAGTAGTAACTTGTGCCATTTAATTAGCAGTTGTATGTAAATTTAGGAGAAGTAGAATATCAAGATGTAAAAACAATAAGATTGAATATGGTTTGTCTGTTTATCTTATTTTGTGCACTTCTTGAAGGAAGACAACATTTCAAAGATAGATGTAAAGTTAGTAAATTCATTTGATTCAATTTAAATGAATCCAGTATGATATAAGTTATAATTCTTTCTGAAGTGTGAGTGACACCATTGTATAGTATTAGCTGCACGTTGATTGATGTGCTTTTTTAAGATAGTCAATCTAACTTGAACAGATTTGAATTGAACAAATTGATTTAATTTGATTTTATTTGATTCGATCCAATTTGATTTGTCAGGTGTAAGTGATACAGTTGGAATGCTTCAGATGCATCTGGATGAGCCTGTCAAGCTTGCTATGTGCTTCCTACTCCAACATCTCTGTGACAGTCAGCTTAGGCATCGGGTTGAATCAATCATCAACTTCTCTGATGACTTTGTAGAAGAATGCCAAGCAGTGAGTACCTAAGTCCTTGTTTCCAGTCAATACTTAAAAAAAACATTCCCAATTCCATTTGGAGACTTTTTTGTATGAGAAATTTTGATCAAATGAAAATGGAAAAGATGATTAGGATGCTACCTTACTTAGCCAACTTAGCCAAATTTATTTATGAATGCTCCTCCTGCTGAGAGATATGTCAGGAAATGATTGAGGTATTGCATTGACATTAGTGTAAAGGTTGTTCTTCCTTATTTTTCTTTATATCCCAGCAATCCTTAAATTGTGCTAATAGACTTCAAGTCTAAGTCTTGTATTTTTTAAGTTTCAATGTACTTTAAATTCATCCAAAGAAAACTGTAATTTCCCCATAATCATTTAATAATGAGTACATGAGCACAATAAGTTTCCATTTATGAATATTCCATGAGGGTGGCTTGTATGATATAAACCAATTTATAACTTTAATGGGTTATATAAAAGAATAATATACATGTAGGAGCTTATGGTATTTTCATTGTTTATAATGTTTCTTCATATTTTCTTTTCTCTCCTCCCAGGATCAACTGAGAAGATTCTTAGAAGTTAGAAACACTGACATGCCTCCTGTCATAGCGGCCAAGAAAACCAGAGAATTCAGATCTACCCCTCAAGAGCAGGTAATGATGACAACCATTTTTCAAGATTTATTTGGTGCTTAATATGACAGTGCTGGCAATATAAGTGGTTTAATTTCAATTACAACTCATTGAAAATCCATGTAAAAGGTACAATTATTCAATATTTGAAATGTATTTCACACTGTTAGTCTGTAACCAAAGAGAAGGTTTGCTGATTTTTCATTAATTGTTATAAATCAAGTAATTTTGCATCAGTGGTCCCATTGCTAAAAAACGAATGTTGTTTGGTATAAATTGCCACCACTAAATGTATCATAAATTAACATCAATGTTAAATCAGATGTTTACTTGTTACAGATAGTCCATGCAAAATGCCTGTGGGTATTACAATTTTCAGTAGTTACCAAATTGGGTTAGGTTGTAGATTATATTTATATTGTAACCATAAACAGATTAGGACTTTATTAAAGGAGAAATATATTGATTATGAATATGGCCTTATTATATATCAGTGGAAAGGTCATGATGTGGGGATTATCATTTGGTCATTCAAAAATAACGAAAGTAATACATAAGGTGGAAATCGCCAATTAAAAAGCGCTAAAATGCCTCTCCGAAATACGCCTCCCATCGGTCTCTGAATTGACTCAAATTTTATGACGTGTATGAGTGTACGAGAGACGTGATTGGCTCTCCCACGTCAAGCTCCACTTGCATGCAAAACCTGTTGCGAGGGTACGTTTTCTCCACACTGTCACTGAATACTTCGATCACGTAATGAAAGAAAACCCAGAAGTTTATCTAGATTTTGGATTTTAAATTGATGATTTTGAAGATGAAGATGAAGAGAATGATGATGAAGTTTCTAGCTCTATAGTGACGTGGATGGAGGTAAATTAGGGGAATTACGTCTATGATGATGAGTCGGACAATTCAACTTGCATGCCGATTCACTACCAACTCATGCAGCTGCTAGTGCTAGCTGCACGTAGGCCTACTGCGGGCCAAAATAAATCCATGAAAATTCCAGCCTGACCATCCATACAGAGTCTCTTCCCTCTGTCAAGGCTCTAAAGAAGGAAATTAATGATATAACTGTACTTACAAACAAGTGAATATATCCGAATCTGAAGGCAAATCAACTCAACGAATAGCAGCAGACGATATTCACCGATGATAAAGTTCACGTGGCTGGGATAAATTGTCACTCGTTCTGTTAGATATAATTTCTATCTCATTATTTTGACAAAATTAAGAAACTCGGGAATTATTTATCTATATAAAAATATAGTAACACCTCGTACTATTTTTAAATTACAATAAAACCTTTTTTGAAGCAAAAAGTTGAGGTAAATTAGAATAGATGTAAAAGATCATCCCCAACATGCGTAGCTGGTAT